>NW_015654504.1:1154956-1168518 GCF_001515625.1 Sinocyclocheilus rhinocerous
TCTGATTACAGATAGCCTGGGATTACAAAGATTTGTATTTTAAAGAAAACCAGTTCGAAGGGAGAGCATAGTTTGCTTTTTGGGTTAAAAGAATTTCTTAATATAAAATTTGAATGGCATGACAATTAGATTAGACTGTACAGAAACTGAAATCTACACACACACTATACTCATAGTCACACAATGCTGATGTTGTTAACATTAATCATTTGAGAATAAAGTATAACAATAATAATAATTTGCATGGTTTGATGTGATATGAGCTAACCGATCTTTAGATTTAATCACAATTTAATCACACGGAAGATAACTCCGCACACAGCTGCAATTCCAGGTTTTCAAACAGAGATGGCGACAAAGAGGCAAAACTTACGGACTGCAGTTTTAACACTACTGAAAAATATTCAAGCAGCTACTTTTTCAGTACTTTTTAAGAATTTTTCAAGAATCGCACGTTCCTACGAACCTCTTAAGGTCAGAAATTTTCGTATGCGTTTTTTCGTGTTCATCATCGTCGCGCACAGAAACCTTGCACACTGAGCGAAAATGCTTGCTACAGATGCGGAAAAGGCAGAAAATCAAACCCGATCTCAATTTTTTTGTGACGGAGGAAAATTTTGGAGGCAGTGTGTAAACGTGAATGACACGTGAGGTCTTATTTATTTTTTAACGTGCGACAATTTTGGGAAAAAAATTCGGACTCTGTGTGCAAAGACCTTTAGAATTCATCTTAAGAATTGTAACTTTTTTTCTCTTCCCGCAGAGAGCGTGTTCGCCAGCCTTCCTCACATGGAAAGGGGCGTGGCCAAGGTCCTGGGCGGAGACCCCAAAGGGAACAACTTCCTGTACACCAACGGCAAGAGCGTGATCATCAGGAACATCGAGGTGAGACGCAAGGAATATCTGGGGTTCAGTGATGACAGACAAAAATGTTTTAAAAAATTGTTCTCAGTTTGTAAAAAAAAAACAAGGAAGAATTACGTTTATCGTAACGCATGTTTAGGGGAAGTTTATAAAAGGGTCTTAAAGCAGATTGTTGTGTAAATATGTATTCTATCGTAATTGTACAATATGGTATTTTGTACATGCAACATGCAAAAAAAAAAAAAAAGTCATTAATTTCAACAAATTTACCATCAATACAGACGCTGAATTAGGGCTTCGACTATGACAAAATCATAATTGTCCATTATTCCCTTGAAATTGTAATTGCGCTTATTAATTACAATTATCACAATTTACATTAAATTATGTTTATATTATTGTTTGAAGCAACTGCATGCCATATTTTTATATAAAAATAAACAAGCTGAAAACACTCTTAAGTGAGGAACTTATGTTGCTTTTCTGTAGTATTAAGCCTCAGATGTCAACTATACATTGGATTGGTTTCTTCTTTAAATGGAAAAAAAAAAAGTAAAAAATGCATGGTATTATAATGTTATACTCAAACTAAAATTAAAACAATGGAAAAACCCTTAAGATAACCTGAAGAAATAAAAAACACATCTTAAGTACGCAGAAAATTAATAGTTATAAATTCTATTGTAGTTGTACATGCAAATTAGTTCATTGCAAATGCAATTTTTTTTTTTTTTATTAATTTTAACAAATTTAGTGTCAATACAGACACTGCATCCAGCTTGTTTTCACACTGACATGCACTGAACCTAAGGGAAATTCTAGGCTAAATGTTTCCCGTTCATAATTTGGTGCATTCGTGTTCATTCAACTCATAAATGCGATCTTTGTGATTCGTCTTGAATGCATCATTGCTGATGTGTGTTTCTGGTGTTCTTGCATGTGTAGCGTGAGTGGCCATGCCTTGAATCCATTAGTGTCTGGTTATACGACAGTTACTGGTGTTTATACTGTGTATTTTCTCACTGTTCATTGATTGTGGCTTTAACAGTATTCACATTTAAACACTCTCTCTCTGCTCCAGAACCCAGCGATCGCAGACGTCTACACCGAGCATCCTCATCAGGTTATCGTGGCCAAATACTCTCCCAGCGGTTTCTACATCGCGTCGGGCGGTGAGTGCCGGACCTGAGCTCTGAGATCCGCTCCGCGTGTTCTTGAGTGTGTCTCTCTCTGCGCAGATGTGTCGGGGAAGATCCGTATCTGGGACACGACGCAGAAGGAGCACCTGCTGAAGTACGAGTACCAGCCCTTCGGAGGGAAGATCAAGGACATCGCCTGGACCGAGGACAGCAAGAGGATCGCCGTGGTGGGGGAGGGGCGAGAGAAGTGAGTGACAGCCGCAGGCCACGCCCACTGCGGAAGGCCACGCCCTTGTCCTCTGCAGTGTTGAGAGTAACGCATTACAAGTAGGGTTGGGAATCGAAAATCAATTTAATTGATTTTTGTTCATGGTATTCAGCAGCAATTCAGTGTTTTGCAAACACGGAATAAATGTTTGATATTTAAATGTTTGACTTGGAATGTTGGAATCGAAATTGGGAATCAATAAGCAGAGTCAGAATCGGAATTAGAATTGATAAAATTCAAACGATACCCAACCCTAATTACAAGTAATGAGAGTTACATAATTACTTTTTTTTTTTTTTTTTTTTAAGTAACTATTAAAGTAACGCATTACTTTTTAATTTAGAAGGAAATATCTGAGTCACTTTTTGAAATAAGTAACAGCAGTTACTTTGTTTCCATGTGTTGAGTGACAGCTCTGGTGTTGCCATGGTGACAGAAATCAGGAGTAAGTGCAGAGCGTTGTGTGTGAACATGATCTTACTGTAGTTCTAGACTCAATATCAACATGTGTTTACTCATCTCACTGCACACAAACACATTCAGTGTTCCTCGAAATCAATAAAAACAGTCAAATGCAAACTCAGAATATTACACACACCTGCAATAAATGTTAAATAAGACAAATATCATTTATGTATTTAATCCCATTTTATTAACCAATGTCTTTGCTGCTGAGCTTCGATGATCCAATTCAACCATAATAATAATCAAAAACAACACATTTGTGTATAATTTTTGTTATTACTGAATAGTGTTGAATCCTTGATGTGTTCTTCTCCTGCGTCATATTCTTCATGTGATTAGTTTGAGCGGCGCCCTCTACTGTACAGACGTGAATTTACGTTTCCTTCAGCCGGAGACGTATTCACTTCACTTCTGGTGTGAAAGAGCTTTACATTTGTAAAAGAACAACTTTTTATGTTAAAAACAAACAAGCAAGCCCCGCCCAGATTTAAAGAGTAACTCAAATGTAACGTAACGCATTACTTTCCATAAAACGTAACTAAGTAACGTAATTAGTTACTTTTTTAGGAAGTAACGCAACATTGTAATGCATTACTTTTAAAAGTAACTTTCCCCAAAATGTTCATTTGCCTTTTAAGATTGCAGCGGCTGTGATCGCTCTATATGTTAATCTGTGTTGGATTAGCACACAGCGAGCGTAATATCATAAATTCAACAGCTCAATCATGAGTAAACGCACTTCCACAGCCCATCACACATACGCATCACTTTTAAAAGTAACTTCCCAGCGCTGCTGATGTGTGTGTCTGCGCAGGTTTGGCGCGGTGTTCCTCTGGGATTCGGGCTCGTCGGTCGGAGAGATCGTGGGTCACAGTAAGATCATCAACAGTGTGGACATCAAGCAGACGCGGCCGTATCGTCTGGTGACCGGCAGCGACGACAACTGCACCACTTTCCTCGAGGGGCCGCCCTTCAAGTTCAAATGCACCATTAGCGTAAGTGCATGCGTTCTTACATTACTCAATATACCTCCGTTTCCACGCAAACACTAGCGTACTCGTTCAGCCGAACAAATGCACTGTTTTCACTATAACTCTCCATAAGTTATGAGCGATTAAAAATGCGCTCTTTTAAACTAGAGTTGCGTGAATCTCTGAAGCACCTCACACACGCTCATGAACGCTTCTGTATGTGTTCTTGCATCTCTAGTAGTTTGTTGTTGTTATGTTTTCGACTATTACTGTTATAAATTACAAATGTACTTTGAAAAAAAAAAAAAAAAATGTATTAAAAATTTATATTTTATAATTATAATTAGGGTTGCAAAGGGGCGGCAAATTTCTGGTAAATTTCTTAAATTTTCTGAAGGTTTACAAAAATCCTTTCAAAATTTACACCCCTTTGCAACCCTGATTATAATTTAAAAAAAATTTTTACTACAAGTTACTAACTCTAGAGCGAAGCTGCGCTCTCATTACGGTAGTTTATTCAGATGTTCATCTTTCTACTGTAAGCCCAGAGTGAATGCTTTGTTGGTGTTGGTGTTGGTTTGCAGGATCACAGTCGCTTCGTGAACTGCGTGCGGTTTTCTCCGGACGGGAATCGTTACGCTTCGGCCGGAGCCGACGGACAGGTGAGGCGTTTATCCTGATAATTAACAGATTCCTTCACATTTGTTCATTTGACAGGAGCCTCTTCTGAAGTGACTTGTAGTGCATTAGCACAGGCTGCAGCAATATGGTTAAAAACATGTCATTGCAATTTATTTATTTATTTTTATTTATTTAAAATTTAAAAGCATTGTTTGTTTGTTTGGTTTAAAGAGCTTCAGGTTTGTTGTTGTTGTTTGTAGGGTTGCACAACTTAATATTGCAAAAATAATATTGTGATTATATATCAATAATATCATCATCATCATCATTAATAATGTCATCAATAATAATAATCATTATCATCAATATTAGGATTTTATATAGAAATATAGAAATGTATTACTATACTTCAATTTTTATATTCTATATTAGTATTTAATTTGTAATTTTAATCTAAATAGAATTTAATTAAAAATAATAACTATTACTATAAATATTCTATAAATAATATGATTTGTTCACATATATACACACATATTGTTCACCCCTGTTTCTGTCTCCTGCTCAGATTTTCCTGTATGATGGTAAAACGGGAGAGAAGCTGGGGTCTCTGGGAGGAGAGAAGGCTCATGATGGAGGCATTTACGCTGTGAGTGTTCGTCAGTGTGACGCGTGAGGAGGATGATGATGATGATGATGATGCTCCTCTTCCTCAGGTCAGCTGGAGTCCTGACAGCACGCAGCTGATCTCGGCGTCAGGTGATAAGACGGTCAGACTGTGGGATGTGGGCAGCGGCGTGGCTGTCTCCACCTTTAACCTGGGCTCAGATGTTCAGGACCAGCAGCTGGGCTGCTTGTGGCTGAAGAACCACCTGCTCAGTGTCTCTCTGTCTGGATACATCAACTACCTGGACAGGAGCAACCCGGACCGGCCGCTGCGCACCATCAAGGTGAGACACCGCCTGCTGCTTCAGCTGCTCTGAGATCAGCAGAGTGACGTGTTATTACTGTGTTATTACTCAGGGACACACCAAATCCATCCAGTGTCTGACGGTCCATAAGGCAGACGGCCGATCCAGCATCTACTCAGCCAGCCACGACGGACACATTAATATCCTTCAGTGAGGAGAAGCTGACATTATTGAATATGTTACTCACTTTGCAATAAACTAACAAAACGCATGATGTAGTACAGCAGAGAGCAGTTAGAATGACACCAAAGGTGAGTGTATGTGGCCAAAATATGACTTATTCTTATACAGTGACAAACTGATAATTTCCTACTGACACACTACAGCAAAAGACAGAAATATCTGACTTAAAACCACTTTCTAGCTGCTGAAAATACTAGTGTTCTAATCATTTTGGCCACCGCTGTACATCCATATGATATAGTTAATCAATATTACGAGCAATTTAGCTGTTTTCCCGAATAACAGCATGTTTGCAAATGTGATATTTTATACAACAGTAAGTCAATATGGTGACACATTATTGTCAATATTTTGTTTTGCATCTCTGAACAACACACAGCAGTGCTTTGTTACTGAATGAATCTGTGTTTTTGAATGAATCAGTTGAGTGAATGATTCACTCTGATGGTTTTACTTATTTAAAGCATCATTTAATTACATAAAAATCCCTAAGAATCTTATAGAATTATGCAACATAAATGAACTCGAGCTGAATGAAACTGTAAGTGCCACATCAGATGCAGCTTCTGCAGTGCAAAGATGGATTTTGTTGATATGGATTTTAATTAATTGGTAAAACCTTATAGTGTTTTATTATTTGAACTGAATTTATTGATTAAATGTAAAAATTTGACATGAAAGATAATGTATACCTCTACAACTGCCCTTATTTTGGTAAAAATCACCTGGAAATCAGTTCAGGTGGCTTATGTAGCATTTGTTGAGTTAGTTTCTGTGACCGCTGTGAACTGACCAGCACACAGAACATGGAAAACTTACTGCTCAGCTGATCACGAGAGGCCGAAACCAGCACAAAAACACGCAAAATATAGTGTAGTTCCCATTAGAATATGGCAGAGATGTGATTTGTGGTGAGAGTGTCAGTCCTTGACCTGATCTGCACATTACTGGGACTCTGAGAGCGGCGAGAACGAGGAGTTTGTGGGTAAAGGACACTCAAACCTGGTGTCCAGGATGACTGTGGACGAGTCGAGCCGTCTGGTGACCTGCAGCATGGACGACACGGTCCGCTACACTGACCTGAGCAAGAGAGAGTACAGGTGAGCCTCACACACACTAGGGCTGTCAAAAAAAATTGAATTTCGAATATTTGTCGAATTTAAAATAAAAACCCACATTCGAATGCCAAACCGTTGCATCAGGCAGCCTTATCAGTGAAGCACGAAATGTGACGACGATGTAAGTGTCGTTGCATTTTAATGCTTTTGTTAGCCTATCCAGTTGAAGCCACTAGATGCTGCGCTGCTACGTTGTTCATTCAAAATATTGCAGAAAAAGAGAACATCAATGCGGAGATAATGTTTATGTCAAAACTGAAACCAAGCCACGCATATTTATAGCATTTTCTAGAGGGACATCTATCAGCATTGCACTCGCGTCTCGCAGAGAGCGGCATGTTTAGAAAGCCATGGAAAATTTATATAAGTTCAACTTTTTAAAAACATGTCTCAAGACGTTATGGTGGTTTTCCCCCATCCCACTGCATCTCATGTTTTTAAATGAAGTGTTTGTGATTGGTTTTCGGACCTTTGTATTAAACTATACATACATGCATGATGCTGTAATGTGCACCTCAAAAGCCTCTTGTTGTCTTCTTTGCGGCGTCTGGACCTGCTCGGATGTGTGTGCTGGTGGTTCTCAGCCACAGTGGGGCAGTGTGGGGTTGTGGGATCGGGCATCAGCCTCAATCGATGAAACCATAATGCAGCAGCTTCTGTGGAATTTGGTCATAATGTTGTCAGATGGATATTTATCCAAGAGTCTGTTGACTTCATTTTAAAAGACAGCACATATTTGTCAATACACACCAACATAGGCAGTGCTGTGTATATTTTTGAATTGTTATTGCTGCAACTGTAGCAGTTATGAGCAGAGAGGGTTCTCAGATGTTTTATTTCATTTGTCCATTGGTCTCCTCAGAGAAATTTTGCCTTGGGAAACAAGGTTGCTGTTACATTTACACACTCAACATATAGTATGAGATCCATTTACAAGCAATACCACCGCTTATTATTCAGTAACTTTGTTAATAATGACACACCATAGAACGTTTTCTTATTCTTCCCAGTGGGCGTTAAATCCTACGCCGTGTGTTAGATGTGTTCAAGTTTTCTACCCTCCTGAAGCACCTCTTCCTCAAATATATCTTCCGAAGAGGAAGGGTGCAAAATTGGAATTTGTCTTAGGATCTGGGACATTTAGTAGTAAATTACCATACCATGGTAAAATCCCATAATGACCACATTTGCTCATAAAATATTTGTGACATATTAGTATTTACTTCAAAAAGGTTCAGTCTACACCGGAAGTGCAAGCATTGATTTATCCTTAACCATATGCATGTATGTTCATCATAATTCATAACACTTTATTAGAAATATAGACAACTGAGACTATTATACAGTATGAATTAGGGCTGTCAAAAAAAAAATGTGATTCGTCGAATTAAAAAAAAAAAATCCACCATTTTAGGTCTGCGTCAGCCGTCAGGCAGCCTTATCAGTGGCGCACGAAATGCGACGACGATGTAAGTGTCATTGCATTTTAATGCTTTTGTTAGCCTATCCAGTTGAAGCCACTAGATGCTGCGCTGCTACGTTGTTCATTCAAAATATTGCAGAAAAAGAGAACATCAATGCGGAGATAATGTTTATGTCAAAACTGAAACCAAGCCACGCATATTTATAGCATTTTCTAGAGGGACATCTATCAGCGTTGCACTCGCGTCTCGCACAAGAGAGCGGCATGTTTAGAAAGCCATGGAAAATTTATATAAGTTCAACTTTTTAAAAACATGTCTCAAGACGTTATGGTGGTTTTCCCCCATCCCACTGCATCTCATGTTTTTAAATGAAGTGTTTGTGATTGGTTTTCGGACCTTTGTATTAAACTATACATACATGCATGATGCTGTTTTGTTTCTAATTGTTTAAGCAGCTTTAATTATATAAGGTTTATAAACATTATTTAAAATATTATGCACTTTTTTTCAAAGATAGTCGTGTTATTACGCTTTGAAGAAACATGCATAATATTTTGCTCGATGCGCCGCCCTCTTCTGGCCTCAGGAGAGAAGCCAAAAGCTTTTTTTCCCCCAACTGAAATTATGCCTTTTAAATTCGAATATAATTCGAATTTTGATCATATTTAAGTGGAAAATTCGAATTTTTAAATTCGAATATAATTTGAATATTGATAATATTTAAGTAGAAAATTCGAATTTATTTTTCAGCCATTTTGACAGCCCTAATAACACACACACACACACACACACCTACACACACCTGTTACCAGACACCTGCTGAAGCTCACCTGCTCTGTCAAGTCACCTTTATTTATATATATATATATATATATAGCTCTTTTAACAATACAGATTGTGTCAAAGCAGCTTTACAGCATTAATTAGGAAAATATTGTCAAAAATGACAATAGTAAACACTCAATTCGGTGATGTCATCATCCAGCTCAGTTCAGTTTAAATAGTATCTGTGCAATCAAGTCGACGATATCGCTGGCAATTAAGTGTGTGTGTGTGTGTGTGTGTGTGTCAGTGCGTCTGATGTAGTGAAGATGGACATGCAGCCCAAGTGTGTCAGTGTGGGTCCAGGAGGTCTTGCTGTCACCGTGTGCATTGGACAGGTACAGAAACACATATACACACACTCTCTCTCACACACTCTCTCACACACACTCTCTCACACACTCACAGACACACACAAACTCTCTCTCTCTCTCACACACACACACTCTCTCACACACTCACAGACACACACAAACTCTCTCTCTCACACACACTCTCTCTCTCTCTCTCTCTCTCTCTCTCTCTCACTCTCTCTGTCTCACACACACACACACACACACACACATACAGGTAAATAGGTACTAAGATCTGTGGCAAGTTGCATAATCTGCTTATACAAGTATTACAATTTTATTGCTAAATTTCTTTAAGACTGCACATAATAAAAAATAATAATTATTATTACACAAGCAAGCAAAGATAAAAAATAAATACAAAACACCACAAACACTCCGCATATACAGATAAAGTGCAGTAAAGACTCAATAAAACATTATAAGAAAGCCTGTATAAAAAGATATGTCTTAAGACGCGTTTTAAAAGTCAGCAGGCAATCACTGTTCCATAGGCGGGG
Organism: Sinocyclocheilus rhinocerous; assembly: GCF_001515625.1. Classification (NCBI taxonomy): domain Eukaryota; kingdom Metazoa; phylum Chordata; class Actinopteri; order Cypriniformes; family Cyprinidae; genus Sinocyclocheilus; species Sinocyclocheilus rhinocerous. The sequence goes on from NW_015654504.1 coordinate 1,164,656, forward strand.
GACAGCACAGCTAAAAGATCTGGCACCCATGGTAGTTACTCAAATCCGAGGTACCACAAGAGAAGTTGAAGATGAGGATCTGAGAGCATGTGAAGGGGTGTAAACATGAAGAAGTTGAGTAAAGTATTGGGGTGCAAGATTATGAAGTGCCTTGTAAGTAAGTAGCAGAATCTTGAATTCAACTCGATACTTTACTGGAAGCCAGTGCAACTGCTGAAGAACTGGAGACATGTGCTCAGTAGAGGGTGTTCTAGAAAGAACACGAACTGCAGAATTCTGGACCAGCTGGAGCTAACGTAGCAATTTAGAGGGAACACCAGTGAGAAGGGCATTGCAGTAGTGTGCTATCCATGATGACACCCAAACTTTTAACCTGAGAGGAAGGACAGATTGCATTATTGTCAATGTACAAGGAAAAACAATTAGATTTAGACAAAACCGATCTAGTGCCAACAAGTAGGGCCTCAGTTTTGTTCCAGTTTAACTTCAGGAAGTTAGCTGAAAGCCAATCTTTAATTTCAGCTAAACAGCTGGACAAAGATGGTGGAGGAAAAGAACCAGTGGGTTTGGCAGACAGGTAAAGTTGGGTGTCATCCGCATAACAATGAAAATGAATACCATGTTTCCTCAAAATATAACCAAGAGGGAGTATATAAATAATGAAAAGAAGCGGGCCCAAAACAGAACCCTGGGGAACACCAGTGGTGACTGTAGATGTTCTAGATCTGAAACTTTTTAATTGAATACGCTGAGTGCGTCCAGAAAGATACGACCTAAACCAAGACAGAGGAGTGCCAGTAATCCCAACAGAAGCTAACCTGTCGAGAAGTATCTTATGTGAGACAGTATCAAAGGCAGCGCTCAAGTCAAGAAGGACAAGTATGGTTAAACGCCCAGAGTCAGCTGCCAGCAACAGATCATTGGTTATTCTGACAAGAGCAGTCTCAGTGCTATGGTTGGGACGAAAACCAGATTGAAATTGTTAATACAAATTATTATTAGAGAGATGTTCATGAATTTGAAATGCAGTACACTTTTCCACTATCTTAGAGATAAACGGTAAATTTTAAATTGGACGAAAATTATTTAAGTTAAATGGATCAGCCCCTGGTTTCTTAAGTATGGGAGTAATAATAGCAGATTTAAGAGATGGAGGTACAGAACCAGAAACAAGTGAAGTGTGAACAATTTTAGTAATCAATGGCGACAGGGCTGGTAAACAAGCTTTTCACTAAAGGAGTTAGTAGAGGGTCTAACTGACAAGTCGAAGATTTAGATTTATTTATCAGACCCACTATCTCTGAAGTAGATATCCTCAATCCTCAATTTTTTATATATATATTTTGATGTTTACAAAAAATGTATGTAGATTTATAACACTATACTTTGTATTATGTCTCATTTGCATCAAATTACAAAAAACTAGTTACGCTAATGCGCGGGTGTTTCTAATGCAGAGTCTATGGGAGGGACGGTAAATTTGACATCGTTCTGACTGCCGTTATCAGTCTCGCTCAGTTTTTTCCTTTGAGTTTTCCTTTTGCTATTTGAGCAAATGGGAATGCAAAAAATATATTTGTGGTACTCTCCCATTCACTGCTCTTCAAGTTAACCCAACTATGATGACTTCCGCTGCTGAGAAACACGCAAATGTGAAAAGGGTCTATTATTATTATTATTATTATTATTATTATTATGATGACTGAATTTATTAAATGTAAGAATCTGACTAAAATTATGCATACATTTAAGATAATAGTCATAACCTCTTTTGTTGTCATTAAAACAGCTTTTTTGGGGAAAATACATTGCACTGGGTCAAAATGTCATTGAGAAAAACAAAAACACAGATAATTTGCATCGGTGTATATGTCGTATTTTATTATTACATTCAGAAATAATGTCAAATTATTTAAAGTTGAAATGTTATATAGTATGTATTGCTTTATGTGAGTGCACTGTATGTATGCAGATAAGTAGTTTGTACTGTATATACTCCTAAAAACTGCAATGCAAACAGTGAAAATATATATTTATTCATTTTATTTATTTTCCACCTGTTTTGTAGAATCTGTATCAGGAAATGAGTATTTGATTAAATGAGTATGTCATATATCTAGTGCTGTCAAACGATTAATCGCGATTACATAATATACTGAATATGTGTGTGCTGTGTATATTTATGATGTAAATACACACACATGAATGCATATTTAAGAAAAATATATTTATATATAAAAGTAATATTTATATAAAATATAAATTATATGTGAATATAAATTAGTGCTGTCAAACGATTAATCGCATCCGAAATTATTTGTTTAAATAAAGTTTTTGCTTACATAATATATGTGCACTGTGTTTATTTATGTGTATATATAAATACACATTTACATGTATATACATTTATATAAGTACATTTTATATTATATATAAATATATTTAATATATAAACAACATATTTATCTTAAATATATACATGCATGTGTATGCATTTACATATACATAGTAAATAGACACAGTACACACACATATACTATGTAAACAAAAACTTTTATTTTGGATGCGATTAATCGTTTGACAGCACTAATTTATCATAATTATGTAATTCCAGCAGCAGTACTGAGTGTTTGTTTTGTGCAGCTGGTGCTGCTGAAGGACAAGAAGAAGCTCTTCACGCTGGACTCTCTGGGATACGAGCCCGAGTCCGCAGCCGTTCACCCTGGGGGCGGAGCCGTGGCTGTGGGCGGAGCTGTAAGTCACCAATCAGACACTGGCTATTAGCATAATCACTGAAGCTCAGACTGATGGGGTGTGTGTGTGTGTGCAGGACGGGAAGGTGCGTCTGTACGCGGTTCAGGGAAACACCCTGAAGGATGATGGGAAGGTGCTGGAGGTGCAGGGGCCTGTGACGGACATGTCGTACTCTCAGGACGGAGCGTTTCTGGCCGTGACGGATGAGAAGAAGGTCATCACTGTGTTCACCGTCGTTGATGGATACACGGTAAACTCCTTTCACTCTCAGATCTCAGATAAACTCCTGCATCAGTAATGAACAGCTGTTTGATTCACACTCCCTCACTGTTCAGAATGATATTCCTCCGCTTCCTCTGATATAACCAGAGTTGTGTTTCTTAATATGCATAAACTAGGAATGTCCAGAGAATTAAAATAATTATAATTCAAATTTTAAAACCATGCATTTTATGATTCTAGAACGTTTAAGAGCTGAATGTTCTCCAGGGTTCCTGCTCTCTTTAACCAGTCCATGACTTTTATAGTCATCCGTGATTTTATGGATAAAGACTTTTAAATGTATCTTTTATTTTTACAATTTGTATTTGATAAAATATCTTAGAGCTTGGCTTAACTATAGAAATATATTAATTATAAAAACCTCTATGGAGTTTTCAGATTTTAAAAGCATTTTTACTCACAGTTTCTATCTGATGAAATATTTTATATTTTATATTTCATCTTAACATAACTAGAAGAAATGTATATATTCTACTCCTGTCAAACGATTAATTGCATCCAAAATAAAGGTTTTTGTTCACATAGTATATGTGTGTGTACTGTGTATATTTATTATGTGTATATATAAATGCACACCCATGCATGTATATATTTAAGAAAATTTACATTTATATATTAAATATATTTATATACAATATAAATTATATGAATATACATGTAAATACATCTAAGTATTTTCAAAATATATGCTGCATCTGTGTGTCTATATAAATATATATAATAAATATAGGACAGACAGAGCAGACAGTTAGCATGTTTAGGTAAGAAACCGCTTCACAAACTCTTTTCAACTACACAGTATTATTTCTGTCTTACAGTCATTCATA
>NW_015654505.1:0-5978 GCF_001515625.1 Sinocyclocheilus rhinocerous
TCCAAGGCCGCCGGAACCAGAGGAAGGGGATAGGCGAACTTCACCATTTGGTCATTGAGGGCCCAGTAATCGATGCACGGTCTCAGCCCCCCCATCTTTCTTGGCCACGAAGAAGAAGCTCGACGCTGCGGGTGAGGTGGATGGACGGATGAACCCCTGTTGCAAGGCTTCCTGAACGTACTCCTCCATAGCGGCTCTCTCCGTGATCGACAGTGGGTAGACGCGTCCTTTGGGTATGTGGGCCCCAGGCAGCAGGTCAATGGCACAGTCCCATGGCTGGTGAGGTGGAAGGTGAGTGGCAGTGAGCTTGCTGAACCCGTCCTGGAACGCCTGATATTCGGGAGGAGGAGGAGTGACAGGTGAGGAATCCTGGTTTTCCACTGAGGTGGAACAGGCAGAGAGGTCATTCCGGACGGAGAGCGGTATAGGTAAATCCTGGAGACACTCCTGTTTACACTCCCCACTCCACGTGAATATTTCTCCAGACTTCCAGGCGATGGTGGGTTGATGCTTGGCGAGCCAGGGGCGTCCCAGGACGATGTCCACGACGGCCTCCTCCAGCACCAGTAGAGAGATCCGCTCGGCGTGGAAACATCCAATCCGTAGAACGACCACGGGCGTGCGGTGCCGCACCAGCCCCTTGCCCAGCGGCTTTCCCTGTACAGTGGTGATCTGGTAGGTTGTGTCATTTTTGCAGCGGGGAATTTGCAATCCGGCGACACTACGGGAGGAGATGAAATTCCCCGAGGCTCCAGAGTCCACGAGGATTTTGACTGGAAAGGATTGGGTGTGATAAATTAGAAGAGCATTTATATGAGGCATGCAAGACACATCAGGAGTGATCTGGATAGTACTCACCGCTGGGCGTGGTGGACGAATGGGACAGGTGTGGAGCTGGTGCTCATGGGATCCACAGTAGAGACATAGGCCATGGGTGAGTCTCCGAGATCGTTCCGTGGACGATAGGTGGTAGCTATCCGTGATCATGGGCTCCGGTGCTGGAGCGGAGAGGCTGGGTGAGACAGCGGCAATCGATTCCATATGGCATGCGGTTAGGTGCTGGGAGATGCGAACCGCCTTCTGGAGGAAACTGTCGAGGCCCACGGTGTCATCGTAGATGGCCATCTGTTGGCGTAAGCCTGGGTTGAGGCCTCGGCGGAAAACCGAGAGCAGGGCGGCCTCGTTCCAGCCGCTGCTGGCAGCGAGAGTGCGGAAGCGCAGCACATATCCGTGGATGGATGATTCGGCTTGTCGCAGTCGAAAGAGCTCCTCATGCACGGTGACCTCCGTGGTCGATTGGCCGAATACCTCCCGGAAGTGCTTCACAAAACCATCCAGCGAGTGAATCCACGGGCTCTGTGCGGTCCACAAGGCTTCGGCCCACTGCAAGGCTCGTCCAGACAGCAACGAGCTAATGAACGACACCTTGGCCCGCTCAGTCACAAACAGGTGTGGTTGCATCTCCAGGTAGAGGGAACATTGCAGCAAGAACCCGCTGCAGAGGGCTGCCTCACCCGAAAAGCTGGCTGGCCGGGCCATGGGACAGGCGGGTAGAGAGGCGGTGAAAGTCCGACTGTGTGAGGGTTCCGGTGAGGAAGTGCTCTGAGGATCCATGAGTCCGTGTTGTAATCCGTTTAATCTTGAGGGGCTGGTCTTCTGTCACATTCGGGACAAAGAGGCAAACAAACAGGTTAACATAAGGCAGAGAGTTTATTAATAGGAACTGAGGAGGAGCTTCCAACAGAAAAGAGTCAAACGTAGGGATACATGGAAGCATAGAACACAGTCTTATCTGGGGTCGGCACTCTGGTCCTCCGGCCGAGAACAGAGGAATCCGAGGTTTGGTAGGCAGATCGGGAGGCAAGGAACCCATGCGGAGAAGCTTGTAACCTTGAGACCAGCCGACGAGTGAAAGAGGTGAGTGAGTATTTGAGTGGTGTGGTAAGTGGGTGCAGGTGTCCGTGATCAGTAATCAGGTGATTGTGAGCGGGTGTCTTTAGTCTCTCTTGATTTAATACAATCATGAAAATAATCTTTAGTCTCTGATATATTCTAGAGCTTTTTAATTAACAGAAATAATTATCTAAATTTATTTAGAAAAGTTGCCATGGAACTGTAAATTGTCTAAATTTTGATTATTATTGAGAGCAAAGTTGTTTATTGTGGTTACTGTTATAGTTTTTTTTTTAGGTGTACAGAGATGTGAAGTGTGCTTAATTGCGCTCTTTAGGCTCAAGTGTGTTCAGGTAGTTCAGGACAGAGAACCTGGACAAGGAGTTGTGTAACACGACCTGATTTTCTTGAAGTTGTAACACAGATGTGCATGACCTCTGTCTGTGAAGTTCAGTTGGACCTCAAATGCTACCCTGATCTTACTGGCTGTGCTGGGGTGACTGGGAAGGTACAGTAAGATTATCAGTTTTCATTAGATGGAAAAATGGGAACCATTGGAGATGTTTTTTTCCAAGTCAAGATTCATGCAGCTACTGCAGGATCATCAGCCTGGAGAAGTAGAGATGTGTGTCATCAACACAAGTGGTAGGAAACACTACGTGCCTGGATAAATAGTGATGTTGTGTATACCAGGAAAAGTCACAAGTTTGTTTGAAAAGATCCAAACCCAGTTCACTTAAAGTGACCTCAGTCCTTTTGGTGTTAACAGTATAAAGGACTCAAAAGAGAACCTGTTTCTTTGTTTGGTCCTCTTGAGCACTGAAGTGATCTTAAACCCTTTCGTGATCACACCACAACTTCATAAGAACTCAGAATCCAGCTCTCTGTGCAGCAGGGAAATGCTGGAGTCTGACCTACTGGAAAAGATGAAGTGGAAAGGGAAGAGGGTGAGGATGAGCTGGAAATCCCTCATCATATCTCCGGTCAAGACATTCACAGAGCTTTATCAATGCATTTCAGTCAAATTTAAACTTAAAAGGGAACATTAAGTATAAAGCAAATTTTACCTTCTTTTCTCAGATAAGATAAGATCCTTTTTTTTTTAATTCAAGGTAAGCTGTATTTCATTGTTCAGTTTTAGTAGTTATTGTTTTTCCTAAAGAATTCTATAATATTATATCATGGTCTGTCTGAATACTCAATTCTGATTGGCTGTAATGCACAGGTAGTTCAAAGTCAGTTTAATCACCGTTCTGTATTAAAGCGCTGCTTTCATTGACGCACACAAACCCACACCCAGACACTCATCAGTCACACACAGAGATCGGAGATCACGCTGCACATGCACAGAAAGGAGCACAGCATAGAAACTGAGGAAACTAAACTCACAGCTTCACTGTTTGCGGAGTGAGACACACAGACGCAAATCACAGACGCAAGTTTCATCCCCCCCACCCCCCCTCTCTCTCAATAATTATACACTGAGATGAAAGCCACCAATGAAGAGCTAGGGTTTGTCTCATTCCCCCAGTAATACCACACTAAGGACTGGTGTGCTAACTGTATCAGCAGAATGCAAGTAACAACACTAATGTGTCATTGTCTCTCCGTTCCCCGGATTCCCTTTCTTTAACACCCTTTGGATAAAGATATGGTGTCTCAACTATCTATGGTGTCTCAGACTGACCACCTGAGCACTAAACAAATAGACATTTCATTTATATTGCTTCAAGAAACTGTTGACTCACCTAGATTGACCATCTTGACTTGTTAAAAGTCTTGAAAGAACTTTTGTTATTATTTTTATAAATTTTCTGTGATGCATTATGGGAGTGGAAGATACCAAGTATGGTGGGAAATGGGTGGAATTTGGCATTTTGGACTACTCTGGACTACTAACAATGTTAGTATGTTGCGTTGTGTTGCTTATATTTGTGTATTTGAGGAAATGGTTTTTATTATTTATTTGTTATAATTCTTTTTTTATTATTTTTCATGCTATATGACTGTAAATGGTGTTCAGTGAGTTATTGAATCCTTGTAGTACCTAACCCATTGTTGATTTTCTTTGTTTTTGTTACTTTGATAAATGTTTTTTTGTGTGTGTGTGTGTGTGTGTGTGTGTGTGTGTGTTGTTTTTTGTCTGCTGTGCGTCGGGTGCTTCTTTGCCTTCACATCATTCATTAAAATAATTTAATGCACAGCTAGCCATATATTATATAAATGACAACATAATTATTTTGTATTGTTAGAATTAACAGTTGGTTTATTTACCTATTTATTTATTTATTTTTAAGAAATGTAACAAGAGTCTAAAACATCTGGAATTACGTTGGTAAATAATAATAATAATAAAATCTATATATATAAAAAAAAAAAAACATACAAATAATAAACTGCTTAGTTAAACCTCAAGCATTACTGTTATGTTGTTCCATTGAAAACGTACTGACACCTCATTGCTTTGACAAATCACGAGGAAATTGAACCACAAACGAACCATTTAAATGGTCCGAGATCACTTGGTTTGTTCACATATACAAGCTGAACCACTCCGAGAACATTTGGAGGGCTCAAGCGAACTAGGTGTGAAAACACTGCTCCTCTTCTGGATTCCCTGAAGAATATACCTGTACATCCAGAGGAGTGTGGTTCCTGTGATTCCCAGTGTCCAGAGGATGGATAGGAAGATCTGATGCTGAATGATGATGAAAGCTGCAGACAGATTCAGTGTTGTGAGGATGGATGATTATGGTCTATACAAACAACTTTCTCTTTCTTTCTCAGGAAAGAGGATATGATCAGAGCTGTGGAGGATGATATAGTCCAAGAGAAACAGGCTGCCCAAAACATAATTCAGAAGATGTCAGCTGATAAACAGGCCAAGTACACTGAGATGAAAGCCACCAATGAAGAGCTAGGGTTTGTCTTTTTTGTTTTGTTTTGTTTTTTGCACAAGTGAGCAGATTGCACTTTACTGGCTTGGGGAGAGAAGAAAATAAAAGGAAAAAAAATGGCATTTAACTTCCTCAGTTTATTTTTTAAAGGATGTTTTCATTTGTATTCCCAGTTTAATATTTGACAGTCGTATATGAACAGTAAAACATGGCAGGCATTAGTGACACCAGTGTCATAGGTTTGAATCCCAGCCAGGCAGTGCAAGAGCTGCTAAAATAACTAGTCACTTTGGATAAAAGTGTATGCCAAATGGATGTTAATGCTAAAAACAAAAATCAGTAAGTGACGCAGGTCCACATAAAGTCTAGTTTATTCAGTTAACAGCTTCACTATTAACTCTAAGCATTAAATTGAAGTCTGTGAATGATTTGTGAGGGTCTATATGAACAGTAAAACATGGCGGGCATTAGTGACACCAGTGTCATAGGTTTGAATCCCAGCCAGGCAGTGCAAGAGCTGCTAAAATAACTAGTCACTTATCCAAGTCACTTTGGATAAAAGTGTATGCCAAATGGATGTTAATGCTAAAAACAAAAATCAGTAAGTGACGCAGGTCCACATAAAGTCTAGTTTATTCAGTTAACAGCTTCACTATTAACTCTAAGCATTAAATTGAAGTCTGTGAATGATTTGTGAGGGTCATTCCAAGTCGACTGTTATTCACTGTCACAACGCATCCGCCGTCTCCTCTCATCTGCATCCAGGAGCTGGATTCCCTTCAAGAGGAACTAGACGCTCTGATGAGTAGGAAGGAGACGTTTGAGGTGGTGAGTGGACACACACACACACACACACACACACACGTCTGGTTTGCTATCCTTGTGGGGACTCTCCATAGGCGTAATGTTTTTTCTACTGTACAGACCGTATATTCTATTGCCCTACACCAACCCTACACCTAAACCTACCCCTTACAGGAAACTTTCTGCATTTTTAGATTTTCAAAAAACTTCATTCTGTTTGATTTATTAGCTTGTTTACCCGTAGGGAATTTAGGTCCCCACCGTGACACGAGTCCCCATGAGTCTGTGTGTATTCAGGTTTAAGTCCCCACCAGAATAGAAAAACAGGTACACACTTACACACACACACACACTCACACTCACACTCACACACACACAGACACA
>NW_015654505.1:6064-10116 GCF_001515625.1 Sinocyclocheilus rhinocerous
CACACACACACAGACACACACACACACACACACACACCAGTGAACTCAGGACTTTGTTTGGCTGTAAGGAAACACTGTACTACTATGTTAACGTGTTTGATGCAACTTTATTCATGCTCTCAACAGACATGTTTGTTATAGGTTACAATACACAGCTGCTTCACATAAACTTTGCAAGTTGAAACCTTTGACAGAGTGACAGTAGACCTACATTCAGTGATTATTGTCAAATCCTTTTATTGCAGCTGTCTAAAATGAGTTCAGTTGTGGAGAGCTTTAATGAAGTGGAAAAAACTGTCTGATTTGTACACTGTGTGTCACATTAGAAATCACTGCTGCTACAAACATTCACACTCTTGTGTCTTGTGTTTGCAGGATCTGGTTCACTCTCAGGCTAAACAGGAAGCAGTCATGCTACATGAGAAACTACTGGAGCTGGAGAAACGTAGAGACGCCATGCTGGCGGAAGACGGGAACATGGGTTCTCCACAAGAGGAGCGAGAACACCTCTTTAAACAGGTCTCTATCCACCTTATTTTTCAACGCGGAAGTAAGCCGTTTTCTGTCAATGTGCGAGACTTCCGGTGCATCAACCACTGTAGGGAGATAAGGAGAAGAATAAAAAAGTGCAGTAAATGGTAAAACGGTTTGCACTACAAACCAGTGTGTTCATAATTAGGATAATACATTCAAATAATATGGTAAGACACACCAGTTTGAAATATCAAGCCGCAAAACGAGGTGTTTTGTACAGCTAAAAATAGCGGGTGAAACCGGAAGCCAGACACTTTAAATTTACAAATGGCCATGCCCTCTCTTACGGGAAAAATAAGATGGATATGATTTATTTATATTTTTGCATTGAAATATTTCAAGTGACTTTACTTCATGATTGTTCTTTTGCTGGTTTTAGGTGAAAGAAAACAACCAGGAAATAGCCAGCATGGAACGACAGTATGTATTTCTAAAACATATGAATGTATATGATGTATGTTCACTCACAGTTGGTTAGTAGATGCACATTATTACACTGAAAATGCCCATTTGTTGTTTGCCATTTTTGTATCAGTTTATCATATTTATTTGTGCATCTTATGATCGATACATAAAGAAACCCGTAATTAACATCCTGTTTTATGTAGGCTCTCCGAGATAGGTGAGAAAATTAGCCATCTCACTGAAGAGATTCGACAACTAGATGCTGACATGGAGGAACATCAAGGTGCTGTTTTCTATACGTTCATGTGATTGGGATGATCATAGTCTGTGCTGATTTAGAGAGAATGTAATGGTGAAGGGGAAACTAGTAGATGACACAAGCCTGATTCAAGCTCTGGCGCATTTGTTGCATCCAGTGCGGACATAATTACGGATTATAATGACTTATACTGTCTTTTTACGTATTTCGTTGCATATCGCGCCGCATAAACATAAAACCATGTCTGCATTTGTGATCGGAGAAACAACAAACAACAAGCGCTGCTCTACACTGCTCAAAACTCTCGTTTGAATCGTCAGTGGCAAATCCTTTACATATGAAAACATACTTACAGACTGTGAGTCAGAAGAGCCAATTTGGCTACTCCGGCTATTTGGCTACAAAATTAAAGGGCATTAAGGGCCAACTTTGGTTGGTTTGGACACCTGGGGCCGGTTGCATCAGCTGGAAGTACACCCGGTTGTAAGACTAGGCTGGACGTAAAATGCGCTTTAAGTCGTGTGTAGAATTTATACCCGTTGCACCCTCTCGGCGTAGTGCTACGTCTGAGACTAAATCTTACACCTAGTCAGAGGTTCGTGTAAAGTGAAAAGTCATGATTTGCTCGGACATTATTCGTTTTTAGGATTCATGTCTGTTAGTTAATTATTACTGCAGAGCTGTAATGTTTTTGGTCTTTTCGGGCAGGATTAGCGATATCCATCGCGAAGCTCGGTGTAGACTATAGCCTACCACACTGCAGACAGTAATTGAATACAAAATATATTTCTGTACAGCATGTGATAATTATGCAGTAAAATACTACATATGAACTGGGATTATTTAAAAAACTGAACCATTTGACATCTTGCTTGGAAGGACAGTGTAAATGCTTGAAAATATTTCATGTCTTTAATTCAATTCATTTATTGTAGTGTGCCTGCCGTCCAATAATCGCAATAATCATGTTTTGTGCTTTGTTACTTTTAATCAGAAATAAATTATCAGCTTTCAAATTCTGTAAATTTTATCACAAAATACAAACTATAAACGTGTTTTTTCAGCCACAGAAAGATGCCAGTAAAACACAAAATGTCACGTAAATTCACATTTACCTCAGGAAAGACATTAATTGTACATAAACTTTATATTTGATACTAAAAAAAATAACTCTAGAGAGAAGCATTGTATTACATTTATTATATTTTACTTAACCTTGATGAAATCTGTCATGGGAATGTGCAAGTACACTTCAATATAAAAACGCGGACTTGTTAGGAAATGTTTACTCAATGAAATCATGGCACGGTGGCTTCACTTGTTATGTCTTGAGCAATTCAGTTCTATAGGCCTATTAGTAGTTGGTGAACATCGTCTCAGCTATATCTATAACTGCGGGAGAATGTGTCGGCATGGATGCGCATTGTCTACGCCGGGCGTAGTTGCGCCTGATCGTAGTTTCAGTTGGTGCAACAGGTGTAAATATTTATCGTAAAGCTGGACGTTGTAAAGCCCAGCGTAGGGCTTAAACCCAGCTTTTTTACGTCTAGCTGGTGCAACCGGCCCCTGAGGTCTAAATAAATGCCCATGTGTTGATTATTTGATTGATGAGCTGATCATGTGTGTTCTTACAGCATATCTGAACTCATTTGAGGAGAATAAATCTCAGGAGCAGCAGCTGATCAGAGATGCACAGAGCAGCATCAAGGCGTTAATGGAGCACTCCAGCAAGGTACGGCACATCTGACCTAGACTGGATCAGAAGTTTTACACGCTTGAACGTAGCAGAGACTCAGATGTTGTGTTCATCCACTGTGTGTTTTTCTCTCCAGAACATCAATCATCTGCAGCAGCTGTCAGCAGTCACCACTCAAGAGCTCAGGTCCGTGCAGGAGGATCTGAGCTTCAAAGAGACGGAGATGCAGAAGTCTCAAAGCACAGCGAAAGGTCTTTCCTCAGGTTAGTCTCTCTCTGCTGTATCTGTCTGTGTGTGAGAAGCGGTTTGGCTCCAGCGCTGTCCATTGCTCATTGCATTTTGCATGTCTGTGTAAGTCTGGTGATCTACATGAGACAAACCCATTAACACAGAACGGCCTATTTGATGAACACAGTCAGATCAGACTGTGTGAAAATAACAGCATTAACCGCTAAAGATCCTCCTCTCTTTCTCTCTGTCATTTATTAAGGTGTGAGCTGCTGCCTAGAGAAGGGCCTTTTCCTTCTTTTGTATAAGACTTTCTCCTCTAATTCCCCAACGTGGTCTTATCTCCTCCGAGCCATTGAGAAACGTGCCACACAGCTTCCTCTGAGTGTCTCTCTTCCTAGCAGTCAGGCATTGTTCCTCTCTGTTTGTTGATCTTGAATTATTTCATTTTCACAGTCTGGCAGAAACACAGATTTTGAAGATGTTTGCTGTGTGTGTGTGTGTACTTGTTTATGCTACATTGTGAGGACCAAATGTCTCCACAAGGATAGTAAAACCTGAAATGTTTGATATTGTGGGGACCGGCCTGCAGTCCCCTTGAGGAAAAAAATATTAAAAATAGTAAATGATGTTTATCTGAAAGTGTAACAATGCAAACAGGTTTTCTGTAAGGGGTAGGTTTAGGGTTGGGTTAGGGGATAGAAAATATCGTTTGGGCAGTATAAAAGTAATAGAAGTCCATGGAAAGTCCCCACAATTCACAGAAACAAACGTGTGTGTGTGTGTGTGTGTTGATGGTCAGATTGGAGCGCTGGTGAAAGGACCCCTAGAGAAGGAAACAGTCCAGAATGCTCAGAAGTACTGACAGGGTTTTTTGACTGTTACATACACACACACACACACACACACACACACACACAAACAAACACA
>NW_015654505.1:11675-12024 GCF_001515625.1 Sinocyclocheilus rhinocerous
ATCATTAACCTGATAGAAAATCAATGGAAGTCTATGCAATGTCCTCACTAAGATAGCAACACAAACGTGTGTGTGTGTGTGTGTGTTGATGGTCAGATTGGAGCGCTGGTGAAAGGACCCCTAGAGAAGGAAACAGTCCAGAATGCTCAGAAGTACTGACAGGGTTTTTTGACTGTTACATACACACACACACACACACACACACACACACACAAACAAACACACACACACACACACACACACACGCTCTCGCTCTCTCTCTCTACAAACAGTGAGCTGGGCCTTCTGCCTAACAGAGGGAAGCAGCCCTCTTCCACTTCCTTCCTGTAATGCCCCCCCCCCCCCCCCC
>NW_015654505.1:12263-34463 GCF_001515625.1 Sinocyclocheilus rhinocerous
ATAAACCAGGTCTCCTGGTGGGACGCAGATTAGGGCGTCCCTGAGGATGGGCATCTCAACGGGTCAGTCTCAGTATTTCTGCGTCTCACACTGACCAGCAGCACATCCTCTTTCTGCAGCGTAGCCGGTTTCAGTGTGTCGTGAATCTTTGTAACGGAGTAGCCAAATCTGCTTGTAATCATTTCCAAAGGTTATAGATCATGAGCTCTGAACCCTGTACTGCTTCCTGCTCTCCTCACAAGCAGCACACTGTAGTTACACGTTCATGTGGCACAAAAATGATCATGGAAATTAGCCAAAGTCGTCATGTTAAAAGACACCTAATGGGTAAAGCTTCATGATGTTTGCTGTCGCTTTAACCCTTGTATTATGTTCCGGGTCAATTTGACCCATTTTGATTTTCGAGCTGTCGGAAATGTCAGTTAATCTGTGATTTTTATTCTTGATATTTTGTGACTTTTTCTCATTTAGGGCCATGAACATGCATGCAAAGTGAGGATATACTGATGTGTTTTGAAGTGCACACAAATAATTTTTTGACGATTTGGATGTTCGCGGGTCAATTTGACCCACTTTTCTTTTCTTTTCTTTTTTTTTCCAAGGCAACTGTACAGACCCAAATTAAATATATTTCTTGGGTATATGTTGTTATGTTGGTGTTTTACTACCCTGGAAAGGGAAAAAGGAGCTTTTCTTATTATTTTCAATGCCGAAAAAGACTTTCTCAGACTCCGATGGTAAAAGTGAGCTATCATTTCTATTTTCAATGTATACTAAATACTATTTAACTTAACTTTTTCTTCCAGAAATTGTATAACTTTTTCTCATTTAGGGCCATGAACATGTCTAGATAAGTTGTGTTCCAAATTTGAAGGTGATATAAAAAAAATGAGGTTCCTATGCAATTTTGTTTGGGCGTTATACCAAAACTAGCCACCAGGTGCCATTGAAACTCCACTGATTTTTTAATGTAATTTTTCTGTCACAAATGTATAAATGTTTCTCTCAGTATTACTTCTATCACAAAGTAATTACCAAATATGGAATCTTGAGACTCGGACCTTTCCAACTACATGTATTTTGTCAAGATTATAAAAAGTTTTGATTCTAAAAGACATTTTGTAATACATTTTGTAAAATGACACCCCCCACTAAGGGGGAGGCTCCATTGGCAACATGCACGATTTGTGTCGATTGCAAGTGACGTCGCCCAGCAAACGCTCTCGGAGCGGTTCAGCTCGTATATGTGAACAAACAAGTGATCGCAGACCCCCTTAAAAGTACCCAAAAGCGAACCGTACTCAGACCGCCTCCGGAGGTTCGGTCCGTTTGTGGTTCGATTTCCTCGTGATTTGTGAAAGCAATGAGGTCCCGGTACGCTTTGTATGGAGCAACATAACAGTAATGTTTGAGGTTGACTAAGCACTTTAGTACTTGTATATATTTTTTTTATATTGGGGATTTTTGTATTATATATATTTTTTTACTATATTTTATTATTATTATTATTATTATTTATTGATGTCATTTCAGACGTTCAATCTCTTGTTACATTTTTCAAAAATAAGTAAATAAACCAGCTGTTAACTCGAGCAATACAAAATAACTATTTTGTCATTTATGTAATCTACGGATAACTGTGCATTAAATTATTTAATGCATGCATCGTTAAGTAGTCTCGTCATGACAAAGGCAAAGAACCACCCGACGCGCAGCGGAGATCTAGCATTCTGCCCGCTTTAAATCAGACAAATACATGAAGTAGCGCGGTAAGATCACATTTATTTGAAAGCATTTATTTGAATTAATTATCAAGAAGAGAGAGTGAGAGATGAAAGTTGTGTGTGTGATTTGCGTCTGTGCGTCTCATTCTGCAAAAGTGAAGCTGTGAATTTCATTACTTCAAAACATCAATTTTACCCCCTAGTTGCTGAGAAATATTGCGATTCAGTATCGAAGCCACTACATTAATAAAACTTGCGCAGAAACGTTGACAACAAGTGCATGCTCATGAATATTTCCGTGTGTGAGCGCGATCTTTGATCTGTGTGTCTCTGCAAGTGATGTGTGTGTGTATGCGAGTGTGTGTGTGTGTGTGTGTGTGTGTGCGCAAGTGTGTGGGCGTACGACGTCTCATGTGTGTCAATGAAAGCAGCGAAACAATATAGTAGCAATATAAATTTAGTAGCAAAGAAACATTTTAATACTATCTTATCTGAGGAAAAAAGCAAGTTGAATTAACTTTATACATAATATTCCCTTTTAATTTAAAATGTGACTTCTGGCATTGTTAAAGTTCTGCAAATGTCTTGACCGGTGTCTTGATCAGGGATTGCCAGCTCTTCCTCACCCTCTTCCCTGTCCATTTCATCTTCCAAATTTTCCAGATCAGACTCCAGCATTTCACTGCTGCACACAAAGCTGGATTCTGGGTTCTTATGAAGTTGTGGTGTGAACAAGAAATGGTCTGAGATCACTTCAGTGCTGAAGAGGACCAAGAAAAGAACCGGGTTCTCTTTTGAGTCCACTATATTGTGAACACCAGAAGGACTGAGGTTACTTTTGGCTGGTTCCCTTTCTGGGTCACTTTAAGTGAACTGGATTTGGTTCCTTTAAAATGAACTATATGTGAAAACACCCTTAGACCTTTGCAATGATATATAGTTTGTCATGATTAGATTAGGATTTAACTGTAATATAGTAGTATAGAATATAGTAATATAGAAGTAAACTTCTACCAGCGGGACGGTAACAGTTAAGGGGTTAAAAAATGTGGTTCAACAGATTTTTAAAAAATCATACTTTTTGATATTAATTGTTTGCACTGTGACAAATACTGATATTAATTTTTTTCTGTTCATACCTGATTCCTTCTTGTTTTTAATAATGTGATATTTAGGGAATTGCATTGAAGGCAATTAGCGTCAGTTTGACCCACTCCATCAAAATCGTACCCAGAAATTAAACATAATACAAGGGTTAAATATAAAAGACAAATACTGATATTAATTTTTTTCTGTTCATACCTGATTCCTTCTTGTTTTTAATAATGTGATATTTAGGGAATTGCATTGAAGGCAATAAGGGTCAATTTGACTCGCTCCATTAAAATCGTACCCAGAAATCGAACATAAAAGGGTTAATGACTCTATTGTCTTCTGTATAGCTGCTTTACTGCAGATTTGGATTTGTCTCATATTTAATAAAGTTTGCGTCACTGATTCTGTTATTTTCCTGTGTATTACTGTGAAGTTGCGAAACGATCCATATTGTGTGAAGTGCTATAGAGAGTAAATAGAGCTGACTCTATGTGTTTGTTGTGACACCTGTAGGATAAACAGCAGCCCTGCATAGTCCAAATACAGCGTTTATATTAGAAATGCTGATGTTGTAGTGATGTATTGTGATGTGTGTTTGTTGTGCTTTTTCATGCAGAAAGTGAACGTCTACAGCTGGATCTGCTGAAAGTGGAGCAGCTGGAAGGCAAAGTGAGCGCAGAGCTGCAAACTCTGAGAGATCAGCTCAAGCTCATGACGCAAGAGATCCACACATACAGAGATCTGGACGCTCTCAACGCTGCCGGAGAAGACCACAAGAAGGTCAGGAATCCACCGTTTACACACTTAGCAGCTCTATTAGTTTAATGATTTCGGTTCACTCTGAAATATCAATTTCTGCAAGAAAATTGTGGATTAAAACGGGCAAGGCTTAAAACATGACTTAACCTTCAGTATAGCCAATAAATGTTTAAGTCATCTGAAGCATTGAAATGTAAATTTATGATATTCTTGATTGCTGATGTGTAACATGACTAGTCTTGTGAGATCAGACCATCAGTGTTTCAGTGGGAATCTGCTTTTCACTTTTCTTTCCCAAACTGTCTACAGCGCTTTGATTATATTCTGTCAGGTGATTTGTCTGGCAGATGTTTAAGTTCAGCTGCTCCAACAGTTCAGGTTTCATGATCATGACATCATCTTTTTTTACGTTTTAGCATTGGTGTCTGATTAAAGTTTTAGCAGTTGCAGCTCTTTCATGGGTGAAGTTTTTGTGGAAACAGGCTCTTTAGGGTGAATATTGAGTTTTTCTGTCTCTGTGCTGCAGTACTTCTGTGTTGTTTAGACACAATAATTCTTAGTGTCCGATGGTATCTGTCATTCGCTTTCAGGTTTCATCCACTGTTCTTCTCTTATAACCGTCTCGTATTTTTCTAACACAAAACTAGTTATACAAATTAATAAAAGGGGGATTCAGTTTGCCTAACAGAAGTTTAGGAAGGAAAGATGCTCACCACATAAATGCACATTATTCTTTTTATATACCCATGAAAACAAAAATAATAATTGTCACCACAAAAAAAGAAAAATACAAGAAAAAGACAATCAATCACATTATACCAAATAATGTAATGGATAAGTGCATCGCAGGAAATGGGCATTAGGCTGTTCAATAATGTGAAAAATGGATGTGTGGGACAGTCTTATCTGATGGTCTATAGTTCATCAAACAATGCCCACAGTTGACGCTATCCCTTAGCTGATGAATAATCCAACTATTTGAGATGAATTCACTCCAAACGGTAACAGTTCTCAAGCTCCAGACTTTTCCAAATCAGGTACAGCCATAAGAGTAAGCCAGAAGCCGCAAGCTTACATCCGTCTGGACTTTACATCCATGTTCAGCTCGCAACATGCAGTTAAAGTCACCGATAAAGGGTCCTTCTAAAATACATATAAATAGACTGTATCAACCTTTTAGCATCAAACCCAACATCGCTTATATACACAGATACAATTGCTTAGCATATATCAAACAAGTTCAATAACTTCTTAACTTTATAGCAACAAACATCATCAACAAGGCTAGTTTTTAAATAACAGGAAAGAAAACAAATCCTTACTTTAAGTTGAGCTTAAAATGAAACATTTCCCAACCAGGACATTGCACAAATGCAGTTCAGCCATGCTTTCTACTGCTGCTGTTCTGCTCACTTCCTCTACTGACCCACCTTTACTTAAGGAGCTAATTTAGGCGTCATAGCACACCTAGCGGTGGGGAAGAAAACTACAGATACAAGACTTCGTAACCGGCTTGTCTGTTACACTCTGATGATAAGTCCACTGTTCTCTATTTTGTGTCTACAGTCATAATCATGAAGACTGTTGTTCTTAAAACACCACAGTATTGGGCTGTTAAGGTTACAGACACTCCTGGTAAACAGGCTTCCATGATTTGCCCTTTTTGGACGTCTGACACTCACTCAGTTCACCCATGATTTGTACTAAACACTGCTGAACCCAAATTATACGATATATGAATTAGAGAATAATGACAACGATGAATAAAACATAATCACAATGTTTTTTTTTCACTGTAACCTATTCCATAAATTTATATAAACCCCTATTATAATGGGCATGTAACATCATATAATATAAATGTGGTGGTTGCATCAGTCACTCTTCTAGTGATAGTCTCACAGCACTCACTGTGCCGTTTGTCCCATCAGAGACTGCAGGAGGATCGAGTAACACTCACTCAGAGGAAGGACACATTTAAGAAGATGATACACAAAATCAACGAGGAGTACGAGTCTCTTAAGTACCATTTACAAGAGAACGAGACCCATGTGGAGGTGAGAGACACACTCGTGTCTGCATACACACTCCATCCAGCTTCAGATGTGTTTCTGCTGTTCACTCATAGCTGTGCCGCGCTGAGATTTCACTGACTGTTTCTGTCTAACAGAGGAAACCGATCTGTCCAGACATTGCATTGGGTTGATAAAGACAGAGAACAATCATGATTTCACTGTGTACATTTCTCCCATAATGCCCATGCAGACACTAGCAAGAGCTGCCTCGTCTGAACTGTTTTAGTGCAGGAACCACCCAGTCAAACTCCAGAGATGTGATCTGGTGGGTAATATGTGACTGAGAGAAATGGTTAATCTGTTTACGTGCACTCAATTATTATTCTTTAGTTTGGGTTAAACAAATCAATTTTGCTTGGTTGGAACAGCAGCTACGCTAATTATGTCTCTATTTGTTTCTCTGTTTCTGCTGGGATTGACATCCCGTGGTAACTAGGATTTACACAAGTTTCAGTCTGGACCCAAAACACCTGAGAAGAGATGATACCAACCCTTCATAGGACCTCAGATGATGCCAACCCTGAAACAACATACAGAACTACCACATTTTGCTATAAGTTTGATTGCATCATATAATAATTGCTGTTAATAGTGTTCATCGTCTGTTTGATTAAGTCTTTAATTGATTTTTCCGTACATTTCTGCCATATGTACATTGACTGACAGTCACCACTGATAAGCTACCACTAAATATCGTAGAAACTTAATTTGCTGTAAAGTTGCTTTGCAATGATTTGTATCATGAAAAGCGCTGTACAAATAAACTTGAACTCAAGAAAACGGCTTGTTCCAGTGTTTTTGGAGACAGCAGCATTCTAAAATATTCTGTGAACGCAAACAAGTTTACCTTATTTCATCTTTAAATAGGGGATGATCCCATCACAACGGACCGATGGCAAGCCTTGTCATAAAACAAACCAGTTCAGTTCTCAAAGGGAGATAAATATATTTCAGTCAGTATATTTTCATCAAACGTTTCATCTTCTAATTAATTCAGGGCAGGCACAAGGATCTGAACAAGTTCATCACTGTATGAGATCTTTGTGGAGACATAACAATTCTGGAAATTCAGTGACATCAATGTGATATGAGATCAATAAAATTGTTCTGTGATTGACCTGCATGTCTTCTCACTTAAAATAACATCCACGACAAATTTTGGCTACACAGTACAGTCAATTTGGTTCCTTTTGTTGTTGTTGGATGGATGATGGATGAATGGATGGGGACAGAGTGGACTTCAATTTTTCTATTGGATAATAATAAAGTCAGTCTTATTGTACATTAGTGTCTAACACAGATTATGAGAAGGTATAATTTTAGCCAACCTTTTACCGAAAATAACATAATTTCAATTTTACACCTGTTGTTACATTTTGGGGGCTTAAAAAATCCTGGGGATGGATGTCAGACCCCTGAAACCCACTTAGTCCTGCTATCCATGAATCTGATGTCCCTGACCATTGTTATATATTTCCCAGCCTTAAACCTGGTCTAAGCATTACGTCAAATCCATTTTATTTGTATGGTGCTTTATAGAAGGCACATAACAGTATGACTTTCTGTAAAGCTGCTATGAAGCAGTGTGTATTGTGGAAAGCACTATACAAATAAAGTAGACTTGAGTTGAATTTGAGACTAAAGCTGTTTATCTGCATGACAAGAGCAAAATAGAGCTGAACGGGAGCGCCGCTTTTTGGTGTCATGTAAAGTTTTTCAGGTGTGTTTTGTTGTGTGATTTTATGTTTTGCTGTCTGTTCTCTTTTCAGCTGACCAACATGGAGAAGAAGTGGCAACATCTTGTGCAGAACAACTTTGTGATGAAAGAATGTATCCTTGTATCATGTATGGATCTCTATGGGAAGTGTAAATACAGTTGATGTGTAGCCCTCCTTAACTCTATTGTGCAGTCATCGCCTCCAACGGTGTAGAAAGCGATTACGGCCCAGTGATGAAGAACGTCAACAAACAACTGCTAGAGTACAATAAGATACTGGTTGATACCCTGCAGAGAAACTGAGGAGGGGGAGCACTTCCTGTCTGCAGCTGCTCGCAAACTCACTTCCTGTTCAAGATGAGCCCTGAACAGCATTCTAAAGATGACTTTGAGTGATTGTATTCTAGAATAAGATCCACATTTCGTAATCTCAGGTGTATCACAGTCATGTGTTATCGGTGAGATTCGAGTCATGTCATTAATGTCAGTCACAGAGCTAAATAATTACACTGGTGTGTAATTCATGTGATTTTTTTTCCACATTAAAAGGCTGATTTTATTCATCTTTTTGTTACTGTAAGTGAAACATCACTTTTTATAGTGAAAGCTGAGCTTTGATAGGCGACGCATTTACTGTAACTGTGAAGGCAGGAATCTTAGATTAACAGCAGGAAGATGGAAATATATTCTTTTGACTGATTTCTGTAGAAGTCAATGGAAAATCCCCACTAAAATAAAAAATCAAGTGTGAGTGAGTATACTGGTATTCACTATGTTATGAGGGCCAAATGTCCCCACAAGTAAAGTAATACCAATACATTTTTACCTTGTGGGGACATTTTTTTGGTCTCCATGAGGAAACAAACTTATAAATAATACGGAATGAAGTTTTCTGAATATCTAAATATGCCTGTAGTTTTGTGTGAGGGGTAGGTGTAGATGTAGGGTTAGGGTGAGAGGATAGAAAATACAGTTTGGACAGTAGAAAAACCATTACACCTATAGAATGAACCCATAAAACACGGAAACCTGTGCGTGTGTGGACAGACCTATGTGCGGGTCGACAGAAGGATAAATGGTCCAGAATGATGTATGTTTGTTATATTTGAATTAGGAATGTAACAATTACCGGTTTGATGATAAATCATGATAAAATTCCCCACGGTTAGTATTACCCTTTCATATTTTAATTAGCATTATAACCGTGTTTGATTACCGCGATTTGAACAATTGAGGATAAATAAATACTGTCCATCATAAAGCACAGTTTTAAATAACAGTCTCAGGTGCACACAGCACACAGAGTAGTTTCGTTTTGTGTGAAACATGACAGAAAAGCAGGGAGGTTTTAAAAGAGTGCTAAGGGAATTATACAAATGAATGCAAATGATTAATTATATGAATGTACCCCTGAAGGTTCTGATTGTCTTCAGAAAAGATTCGATGGCATTTTGTTTTCGTCTTCGCTCCATGTAATACCTAATAAAGTAGTGTTTTAATCACAAAGCTGCTTTGTCCTTGGAGGTTACGGGAAACAGCTGTAATTCTGCTGCTCCATCAGCGCCACCTGCTGTCAGAGAGTAGATTGACGGTAGGCTGACGGTGTACAGCCGTCTCTGCCCAGGTCTGGCTCTGAACCCGTTCTGTGTTCGGACACAGAGAGGAAGTCCACCCTACTTCAGTGACTGACCTCATAAATCCTGAAGAATCCTCCTTCATCATTTCCTCTGTGCTTCAGGTCAACTTCTAGTTTACCACTGAACAGACGCTGCTCACCATTAGACACTGATAAGATGGATGTGAGTGATCTGCGTAATTAAAACTCTTTCTAAAAGAGTAATGAGCTTTAGTTGTGACACACTCACACACACACACACACATGTCTGGTTTGCTATCCTTGTGGGGACTCTCCATAGGTGTAATGGTTTTTCTGCTGTACAGACCGTATATTCTATTGCCCTACACCAACCCTACCCCTAAACCTACCATCACAGGTTGTTACTCTGCATTACTGACAGAACAATACAAAACCAGACTAGAGAAACAGAGCACCTTCATTTACATTAGCTAACGCTGGAAGATACACCTGCAGTGTGTTTGTTGATTTCCCAGAAACAATTGAATGACCTGTTCTCGTTCCTCTTCTGCACTCCAGAGTTCATCACTTCATCTCAATGTTTGCAAACTTCACTTGACTGTTGGGTAAACCTGTGAATTATTTGTGTTTTACGGTACTTGTTCTCATCAGTGGAAAGTGTGTTTTAAATAAGATTTGGTTGTGTGCCGTCTGTCCATTCCTTGTTTTTGTTTCTTCTACAGCGTAAGAGTGGAAACCCAAGCGCAACACATGCCGTCCATTTGGATTCTAAAACAAGGTTTTTGTGGTCAACATGCTGCTGCTGCTGAAGATCTCTAGCATGTTCTGATGTCAGCCCGAGGCGTCTGAGTCTGTCAATGAAATCTGAATGTCATCAATCATTCAAAATATGTTTATAAAATCGCAGTAAAACAGACATGCACTCAACGGCTTGACTTGGAAGTTTGGTTAGTCGCGATCAAAATCACTGTGTCTGATTAAGAGGTTTGATTGATTCTCTCAGGAAGGCTGCTGCGGAATATCTTTCTCGTCTAAAAGTGGGAGCCTCCCTTCAGGAGCCGCAATTAATGACATGTGATTGTTTGAGCTGCGGCCTTTCCCATCCTCACAGCACAGAGAGAGGAAACAGGAAAAAGGAACTTCAACTCCCTTGTTCTAGAAAGCAAAGGGTGGAAACACCAAATGATTGACTTAAGTTAGCAAATTAATAACTATGCATAGAATTGTTTTTGAAAACATCCTCCCCAAACATCCCCATCACAGGTTGTTACTCTGCATTACTGACAGAACAATACAAAACCAGACTAGAGAAACAGAGCACCTTCATTTACATTAGCTAACGCTGGAAGATACACCTGCAGTGTGTTTGTTGATTTCCCAGAAACAATCGAATGACCTGTTCTCGTTCCTCTTCTGCACTCCAGAGTTCATCACTTCATCTCAATGTTTGCAAACTTCACTTGACTGTTGGGTAAACCTGTGAATTATTTGTGTTTTACGGTACTTGTTCTCATCAGTGGAAAGTGTGTTTTAAATAAGATTTGGTTGTGTGCCGTCTGTCCATTCCTTGTTTTTGTTTCTTCTACAGCGTAAGAGTGGAAACCCAAGCGCAACACATGCCGTCCATTTGGATTCTAAAACAAGGTTTTTGTGGTCAACATGCTGCTGCTGCTGAAGATCTCTAGCATGTTCTGATGTCAGCCCGAGGCGTCTGAGTCTGTCAATGAAATCTGAATGTCATCAATCATTCAAAATATGTTTATAAAATCGCAGTAAAACAGACATGCACTCAACGGCTTGACTTGGAAGTTTGGTTAGTCGCGATCAAAATCACTGTGTCTGATTAAGAGGTTTGATTGATTCTCTCAGGAAGGCTGCTGCGGAATATCTTTCTCGTCTAAAAGTGGGAGCCTCCCTTCAGGAGCCGCAATTAATGACATGTGATTGTTTGAGCTGCGGCCTTTCCCATCCTCACAGCACAGAGAGAGGAAACAGGAAAAAGGAACTTCAACTCCCTGTTTCTGGACGGCAGACGAGAGGGTGGAGACACTGGGAGGAAAAGAAAGGGAGAGTTCATTTGTGTCCGAATCGAGGGATGTGTGCGGACTAGTTTTTCTGACAGACCGTCAGAAGATCTTCTCTGTGGATGTGGACGAAGCGACCGGCGTCGGCTGTGCTCCGCGGGGACCATGAGGCACCTGTCCTCCATCACGTTGTGTCTGATTGGCTGCTTGATCACAGGTAACACTGTGTTTTCATTCGCTGTTTCTCTGCTTCATGGGGCACTCGAGGCATCTGTGGTTTGTCTGTATTTGTTGTTTTTGTGGTTCTGACGCACATGAAGGAGCTTTAAGATGAAACAGACCTATGTAACAAAAGCCAAAACTTCTGATAAAATCCTAAATTATTTTGCATTATGGTTCACTTATTATGCCATTATGTGTCACTTAATATATCCAGGACAGATAATTATGGAGGTGATTCTCTTTTTTTAATTAGAAATGATTATACTTTGTTGAAATTAATCATATATTATTTTAGTAAGTTTGATGCTTTGACATGGGTGCTCTTAACCCCAAAAACGTGTGTGTGTGTGTGTGTGTGTGTGTGTTTACCTGGTGTTCCCTACATTATGGGCTCCAAATGTCCCCACAAGGAAAGTAATACCTGTAAATTTTGACCTTGTGGGAATTTTTTTAGGTCCCCATGAGAAAAATTAGAATTAAGTGATTTGAGAATCTAAAATGCCTGTAGTTTTTGTTGTGTAGGTTTAGGTTTAGGCAAAGAAGATAGAAAATACAGTTTGTACATTAGAAAAAGCATTATTAGAATGAACCCATTAAACATGGAAACCTGTGTGTGTGTGTGTGTGTGTGTGTGTGTGAGAGAGAGAGAGTGTGCGTGCGTGTGTGTGTGGTTGTAACCACCTACAATAAATTTTTGCTGTTTCTTGTGCTATACATGGCCCGTGTCCAATCATAATAAACATAATCTTTTGTGTTGAGTTTCTGTATAAGAACCCAGAGCCTTGTCATGATACTACAAAAGTGCACAGTGGACAGTATAATGATTTAGTACTCCTCCTGTTTCAATAAATAAACAAGAATAATGCAAGTTTAATTCTGTAATCCTCTTAAAGCAGGAGCTTGAGTTTCATTCTGACCTTCCTCCCCTCGTCTCTTAACTCACAGATCCACACCCCGCTTCATTCTGCCAACTCTTCACTCCCCTTTGGGCAAAAATACTCCCATCACCAGCAAGCAGAACATATTAAACAATGCAAGAGAAGAGAGTGAGCCTGACCTGACACACGAGGCATTTATGAGGAACATGCTTACAAAACGAGCATGAAAATATTTATGCAGTTTCTTTCTGCTGATGGTGGCAGAGAATATGAAACTGATCAATTACAATTAGAGCCGCACACCTGCGATGATTTATCCTTAAATATGACGCAGTGATGAAGTGGGACTGCTGTGTGTGTAGCTGAATGATGTGATATCAGACGTGTGTGTTTGTACTACTACACCCAACAATAAGAAACACATAATCATTCATCTTGACAGCTTTGTTTGGTTGTCTGTTTAAAGCCCAACACCCTTTACACACACACACACACACACACACACACTTTCTCTCTCTCTCTCTCTCTCTCACACACACACAAACACACACATACACACACTTATAGTAGTGTGTATCGGTAGGCAACATCCATATGCAAGATCTCATCCACACATCCAGTGCATGATTTTTCACATACACATACATACAGTGACAACTGCAGGGAGAGGATTTCAAAACCCTTCTCAAGCAGAAATCACTCTCTTACACCATTATTAGTCAGCAGTGAGTTCAGTGGACCTCGCTTACTGTATGTCTGTAAAGTTTTAAAAGGGTCATATGATGCAATTTAAATTTTTCCTTTCTCTTTGGAGTTTTACAAGCTCTTGGTGCATAAAGAAGATCTGTAAAGTTGCAAAGACTAAAGTCTCAAATCCAAAGAGATATTCTTTATAAAAGTTAAGAGTCAACCACGCCCTCCTAAAACGCCTCGTTCTAACACGCCCCCACGTCTACGTCACGATGTGGGAAGATTTGCATAACGCCGCCCAAATGTTCATGCAAAGAAAGAAGGCATAACTTTTATTCTCGTTGTTGCCGCTGCCGCCATGTTGTGGAGTCGCTGTGTGTTTCGTTGTGAAAGTGAAACTACTTTGTTTGGTCTTCCAAAAGAGGACACGACTAGAAATCAGTGGTTAAGTTGTATTTACTGTAATCTGTATTGTTAAAAGCGCTATATAAATAAAGGTGACTTGACTTGACTTGACTTGATTGGAGATGTTGCTGTGTCACCAGAAGAGCTCATTGAGGAGGTTCGTGAGTGGTTCTGCAGGACAGTCCTAAGCCAGAATGGCTCTTTGATTCACTAAATAACGATGATTCCTGTCATGTTTCCGCAGGCAGAGCTCTTGACATCTCAGACGTGACTCTGATTAATCCGGACCCGGTCGTGTCCTTGGTGAACTCGCCGTCTCTCCGGTGTGTGAGCAGTGACTGGACCGTTTCTGGCACCGGATCGCTGAGTTTGGGCCACGAGTATCCCGATCAGGAAGCTCATGTCCTGAGCGCTGAACCAGACAGAAGCCACCGCTCCGCCGCTAAAGTCACCTGGATGTCCCGCAATCACACCTTCGGAGCTTTTTACTGCCAGCTCAAAAACTCTAGCAGGAGTAAAATCTACACCTACAAGATGCTCCATGAAGGTAATAAAACTGATATCCGAGCAGTGCTTTGGTTCCTTTGAAGGGAAAGACTTGTTTGTATATGCATACACTGACTGGGTTCAACTGTTTATTTTTCCTTCAGCTGCTTTCCTCCCTGAATCTCTGACAATCACTGTTAATGAAGGCGAAGATGTTAACATCTCTTACTCGAGAAAGACATATTTACCAGAGGATACAATCATCTATAAAAACGGTGGGAACTCAGTTGTACATTTAATAAACAATATAAACAAACATCTGTGCCTTGTTTTATAGTAGGCTAGTATAAGTCTCTATACAGGCACTATAAAGATTTAAAACTTTTATTATTAATTATTTGCTTCTATTTATTTTGGCTTACAGTTTCTATTTTTTTAAACTGCATTTACATGTGTTCAGTATTTACCACATAATCCTTGTTTTTCTGGCAAAACATCAAGAATATCAGTAACATTATAGTTTTTATTGTTCTAGCTGTTGTTGTTTTTTTGTTGTTTTGTTTTTCAGGAAATTTTGAACACTCGTCACCCAAAGAGGACATTATGGATGTAATTAATTACCCAATAATCAATGCAAAAGCCCAAAGTCATGCTGGTATATATGTGATCCGTTACATTTCTGAAGCTCCGTTCAGCTCAGCAATAACCCGACTGATCGTCAGGAGTAAGTCCTTCAGTTCATGGTCTCTTACCAAACACTATCACTCTCGGTAAAGTGTCTGGTAATGTGTAAAATCTATGCACTTGATGTTTAAATCACAAGTGTCATGATCGTAAAGATTAATAACTCTACACCTCACTGCAAGTTGCACTATAAATATTTCACTACTGGCCATTAAGTTGGTTAAGTACTCATTCAGTTATTCATGGATTTGTGAGTCCTGATACATTTGTCTGGACTCTCTAGCACGATTAGACTGCTTAAAACTGTTTGCTGGATGTGCATCTGCATCTCTCACTGTATCATGTTCATGCTATCTTAAGAGTGTTCACTGAATGTCTTGATTTATTTATTGACAAATATGTGATGAATAAACACAATGAATCATTCCACTGACCTGAACGCAATAATTCTTTATGAAGAGATTATTAAAGATTGTTAAAGAAGTCTGCATTCAGTCTTATGGTTTATTCAGTGATCTGCTGGTGTCTGAAGAATAAAAACACGTTATATTGACTTCAAACACACTTCTGATCTGTTCTATACATGTCTTTTTAGTGATTTGCTCATCTATAATAATGGTTTTGAATTATATATATTTTTTCTGCAAATATGAATGTTAAAATATTAGTTAAATAAGCGTGCGTGTTTTCAGCAGAATAAGGGCTTCTGTTGAGTAATGGTCAGTTGTTGTGTGGTTAACAGGTTGTAAGGCTGGTTTATGGGGAGCAGATTGTATGAAATCGTGTCTGTCCTGCGCTAACGGAGGCGTGTGTGACGATGTGACGGGCGAATGCATCTGCCCTCCGGGGTTTAAAGGGCCCACCTGTGAAACAGGTAACAATCTTTGCTCAAATACTCAATGGTCACGTGTATTACAGGGGCCATGTTTAGCTTTGCAGTTTTTCTCAATTGCTAACACACTATAACTCATTCGTTTGGCACAATTTTCCAAACCATTCATACAGTTCCTGAAACAAAGACACGTTTCTCAAAACTTTTAACACATTTCACCTGTTTTCACACACGCTCCAGTTTTGCTCAGTGTTTTCAGCTAAACACTACACAAGAACGTCATCATTTTGCACAGGTTTAACCATGTTCTCATTTAGAAAACACAAACTCACAATATAACTACCTCAAGAATCACAAAATGAACACAAATAGCACACATTTATCCCTGTGTGAACATTGAGTAGCAAAACTGATGACACACAGGTCAGAATCTCAGGATGATATGAAAAGGAGCACAGGTGATTATGTGATTTGGAGAATGAATCCTACTAGTGGGAGACAAAAAGGAAGAGGAGGGGAAAAGAAAACTGAAGGGGACGGGGTCAAAGGACATTTATTCCTGATGAAATACACAGCACTATAGTTGATCATGTTCTTGTGCATGAGGACAGCTGGCCTATTCACATGATTGATTTATGAATCAGACCCTATTTTGACAGGTTTTTATGGCTAATTTCATGAAGAGTCAATATATTATATATGATCAATATATGATGGGTCAATGGCGCTTATTCAGAGTTTAAACATGAGGAGGAAGTAGGACATGTTTATATTCAGTGTTAGGCTGCTGTGTTGTGTGTAGTGTGTGTGGTGTTGTGTTGTGTATTTGATGTGTGTTGTGTTTGGTGTGTGTGTTGTTTGGTGTGTGTGTTGTGTATTTGATGTGTGTTGTGTGTGTGTAGTGTGTGTTGTGTTGTGTGTGTGTAGTGTTTGGTGTGTGTTGTGTATTTGATGTGTGTTGTGTGTGTTGTGTATTTGATGTGTGTTGTGTAGTGTGTGTTATGTTGTGTGTGAAGTGTGTGTTGTGTGTGTTGTGTGTGTAGTGTGTGTTGTGTTGTGTTGAGTGTGTAGTGTGTGTTGCGTATTTGATGTGTGTTGTCTTGTGTGTGTAGTTTTTGGTGTGTGTTGTGTATTTGATGTGTGTTGTGTTTTGTGTGTAGTGTGTGTTGTGTTTGGTGTGTTGTGTATTTTATGTGTGTTGTGTGTGTAGTGTGTTGTGTTGTGTGTGTTTTGTTTGGTGTGTTGTGTATTTTATGTGTGTTGTGTTGTGTTGTGCGTGTAGTGTGCAGTGAGGGCCGCTTCGGCCGAAGCTGTAAGGAGCGCTGCGTGGATGGAGTCTGTCGTTCTCTGCTCTTCTGTCTCAGAGACCCGTACGGCTGCTCCTGTGCGTCTGGATGGAGGGGCTTTAACTGCAGCGAGGGTGAGATGAAATCCTGTAGAGTTTAACACACAGGAGGAACTTTAATTTAATATTCTGTCTGAATGATTGTTTGGTGTGTTGTGTATTTGATGTGTGTTGTGTTGTGTGTGTAGTGTGTGTGTGTGTGTGTGTAGTGTGTTGTGTTGTGTTGTGTGTGTTTTGTTTGGTGTGTTGTGTATTTTATGTGTGTTGTGTTGTGTTGTGCGTGTAGTGTGCGGTGAGGGCCGCTTCGGCCGAAGCTGTAAGGAGCGCTGCGTGGATGGAGTCTGTCGTTCTCTGCTCTTCTGTCTCAGAGACCCGTACGGCTGCTCCTGCGCGTCTGGATGGAGGGGCTTTAACTGCAGCGAGGGTGAGAAGAATTCCAGTTTAACACACGGGAGGACGCTCAATTTAATATTCCTCATTTTACTGTGTCTAAATGCTAGTAATAATAGTAGTACTGTGAACTAGTTTTGCTGAAGGGGTTCTGAATTGTGTGCAATGAAAATAAAAACTTTACAAATATTTTGTTCAAATATTACTTGTTACTCTTTTCATTTGGATTTTGTAATTCCAGCTTGTTCGGCCGGTTATTACGGCGCCGACTGTAAACAGAAGTGTGAGTGTGAACAGGGCAAATGCAATCGCTTCAGAGGATGTGTGTGTGAAGGCAGGCACGGAGCTCGCTGTGAGAAACCAGGTGAAAATCATTGATTTCAAAGAAACCATCCTGTGTTTCTTGGAGATCTCTGGGCTGAATCCTTGTCATCTTGTGATTTTTTTGAAAGACACGAGACCTGTTATCGTGAGCAGTCTGAGAGACATCGAGCTCAACTCGGGCATCACATACACAGTCAACTGCTCTGCGACAGGCCGGCCCGCTCCTTTACACGGGGAAATAACCCTGGTCAAACCGGACAAAACCACTGTCTATGTGAGTCTCGTCTCAATAACATCACTGCACCAGATCTGCACGAGTCACTGTGAGGTTTGATCTGCTTGAGCTGCTGTGTTGTTCATGAAGTGCCTCTTCTTTTGTTTTTCTCAGGCAGTGGACACACAGACGGAAAATGATCAAACGACGTCAGCATTCAGGGTGGAGAAGATCACTGTGTCGGCCGCTGGACGCTGGTCGTGTCAAGTGAAAACCAAACACTATCAGGAGGAGAAAGAATTCATTGTGAATGTCAAAGGTGAGATTCTTCAAAGTTCCCGAAGGTCTGTCTCTATTTTCCTCCCAGCAAAAGTCCCAAACAATCACAACATACAGTGTTTCAGGAGCCAAAAATGCTGTAGGGTTATGAAATCAGCAATGTCCATAGTGGGAATATTGACTGTAAATATTTACACTAAAACCTTGTAAAAGTATGAAGAAAAAATTAGTAGACAAAATAGCCTCTCCAAGATTGTTTGCCTATAGAATCACAAAAAAATATTAAACTGAGAATGGGCTTTATGCTTCGTTCAAGTCCCCCTGGGACGTTCGTTGATAACTCGTCAGTACGACATCAGGTGCGTTCAAGTCACTTTGGTTGGAACAAGATGGCGATTTACCTTTTCTACATAAAATTCAACGATTGTATTAACTCTACATCTACTAAATAATGAATAAAGAATGTGTACCATTGTGTTTTCGCTTTTTCCTGTTTTTATTCAATTTATGAAGGTGATGTAAACTGAACCATTTTATGAAGAGTTTGGTTCCAAAACGCGATAAATGCCATTTTTAAAAAAAATTGAGTTTCCGCCAAAATCAGTATTATATCTGGTCGGTATTGAAAAGTCCATTTTTTATTTTACGCAAAATGCGATATCCGCCATGTTATTCTGTCATGTTTTCTCCCTATCTTTCCAAACCGCGACAAACGCCAGTCTCTGCGAAATTGCGTAGCTTGTCAGTGATCTACGGCTCTGTGTAATGCCGCTCCATCTGAAAGCACGTGATGGAGATTTGCTACTAATCACAGAACCAGCTTTACTGACGAGATGCGCATGAAAATCACATGCAATTTATCGTGTAGCCCTAATTTTTTTGTTTGTTTGTTGATCACAAAGTACAAAGTAGATGTGAAAGTTTGAAACAGAAGATAGTGGTTTTCATCTCGCCTCTTTCTTGGTAATGAAAACACATTGCGGCCTAATGGTAATGGGGAAGTCGTGGCCTAATGGTTAGAGAGTCGGACTCGTAACCCAAAGGTTGTGGGTTCGAGTCTCGTACCGGCTCCCCGGGCGCCGCAGCAAAAAAATGGCTGCCGACTGCTCCGGGTATGTGTTCACGGTGTGTGTGTGCACTTTGGATGGGATAAATGCAGAGCACTAATTCCAAGTATGGGTCACCATACTTTGGCCACATGTCACGTCACTCACTCACTTATGTCACATTTTTACTCAAATTAATCAAAATGGATTTATAGCGTTTTGGAACCAAATCTTCATATATTCTATGGTAATTATACAATAATATAATATTTTGTATATGTAACTTAAATAGTTTTATTGTACATTACAAAAAATAATCATTTTATTAATTTCAACAAATTTACCGTCAATACAGACGCTGCATATCTATAGTCTTTGGCTGCGTGCGTCCATTGCATCCGACACGTTTTTTTCACTGACACGCCCCCAATTTGGAAACTCAGGGCTTAAAGAAAATTTCGAGTTTCCCACTCATAATAACGACTTTGTGGCTGTGTTCATGTGCGTTTAACTCGTAAATACAATGTATCCGACATGACTTGAACGCACAACAAATTTACCGTCAATACAGACGCTGCTTATCTATAGTCTTTGGCTGCGTGCGTCCATTGCATCCGACAAGTTTTTTTCACTGACACGCCCCCAATTTGGAAACTCAGGGCTTAAAGAAAATTTCGAGTTTCCCACTCATAATAACGACTTTGTGGCTGTGTTCATGTGCGTTTAACTCGTAAATACAATGTATCCGACATGACTTGAACGCACGATTAGATTATGATCCTGAATGTGTCCGTTCATGTTGGTGTTACCATTGCTCTGATTGGCTTAGATCCTGGATCCTAGACGAACAGAAATATGTGTTTCTCTAAAGGCGTCTCTATGTGTAAAAACTGCTCTGACAATCAAAAACCCACTGCAGGCGAATCCGTTCCTGCTCCGGTTCCACTGCACACGCATACGAACACAGTCTACTAACCGCAACTAACTAGACCTCAACTAACTGCCTAATGAGCCATACAACATTATCACGGCATTCAGACCGTGTCTTGTTTTTAACTAATTGTGACTAAAATAATAAATGCCACCTATGTGCCACAAAAGTTTTTGTAAATTCACCTTATCATGGAACATGTGCCGCTTAAATGTGGCTTCTGGGTTGACTTCACAATGTTAAGATGACTTCATTGTCAGTGCCTTATGTTCATAAATACATTAATTTACAAGGAAATTCATTGCACCCCATATCTTAGTGATCTGAAATGTAGAAAGTTTGTACAGTGTAAAGCAATATAAGGATATGAGGAAACAATATAAGGATAAGTGTTTCTATTAGTTTTGCTGTAGTTAATGCATTAATAACAGGCTGCACTGACTTCATTAGTCGATTAGTACTCAGCTGCCTCATATCTGGTTTCAGTTCCTCCGCAGCCCCAGAATCCTCCGCTCTTGAACGACAGCGGCCCGCATCACCTGCTGCTGCTGCTCAATAAAGAGCCCTACGCCGGAGACGGGCCTGTCACCTCAGTCAAGCTCATCTACAAACAGAACAGCTTATCTACATGGAGAAGCATTGAGGGTAATGGCGCTTGTGTGTTTTTGTGGTGTGCTGCTGCATACGACAGCTGGAACATTTCATATCCAAGGTTACAGGTCACAGTGTTGCTCTTGGCAAACTGTCCAGTGTAATAAATATTTCGACTGTGCAACAGATTACAAAAAGGTGATGAGCTGAACATATTTCTGATCGCTGTCAAATACAGAAGATATTATGACTAGTCAGAAGAATGTGGGTGAAGTCATTGCTCCGGAAGGGCCTTTCATTTCACAGCGGAGGAAAAGCACATGACTGCTTCCAGATTCACTGACCTCATCTAATGCTTGTGTTGTTTTTAGGGATGTAACGGTTCAAGTCGTTTGAGATGTTAAATGAATCGCAATATAACTGGAGGTAGGAGTTTATATGAATGTATCTGAGGGAAGTGACTGTCTTTAGAAAAGTTTAGATTTTCTTTCCATTTTGCCTCTGTATAATGTATTTGAGTTCATAAGCGTAGGGCTGCTTTGTTTACAGCAGTAACCAAGGAAATGCTGTATGGCTGCTGTTCCATAAGCACCACCTGCTGGCAGAGAGTGAATCAGCATCTCATTCAGCCCGTCTGCTGTTTCTGTTTCATTTAAATATGTTTTATGTAGTATAGTTTCACAACACTGAAGTCAGACCATTCTGTTGCTTCAAATTTCAGAATTATACAATCTAATTTAGAATAAAAACTGCTCATGCTGCATGTATGCAGCATCTTTGTTTGGATCATGATTAAAATACAGTGATTGACTGTAATTTTAAACGGAAAGAGCACAGACAAAGCCTTAGTTTGTTTATATGAACAGATTTCCTTTATTTTGTTTGTTTGTTTGTTTTATTTGACAAAATTTAAAACATAATACAAAAAAGTCCAAAAAGACTAATTCATACACATTTCAAAACTGTTGAGGATAAAATACACAAAAAAGCCTTCGGCTTATTTCCATTGTGGTCCTCGGTATTTTAAAAAATGGACGAAACAAATCATAAATGGAATGCAATCCACATCAAGTTCAGAAACTCCCACAGAAACTTCAAAACAGCAATGATAAAACAACCTTTTTTTGACTTTTAAAAAACTAATTTTCCTATAATGTTCATCTCGCAAATGCATCAGGGGATGTACTTTAAAAATAACCCTACACAACTTATCTGCAATTTATTTTTAAATTTCTTTGAAATACCGCTATACCAAAAAACTGCAGCATAAACAAAGTGTGACTGCACTAATACACCAGCCAACATTTTTTAAGTTTGAGTATCTAAGAAAGTCGCCTGTCTTGCTAAAAATTTTATTTTATTACAAATTTTTGAATGGGCTAAAGCAGCCATCTTTTCTCCTGTCAAATTACTGTCCAAAACACAACCCAAATATTTTACTTCTCGTTTAGGTGTAATATTTGATCTCCAACCTTTACCTCTAATCTAAAGCATTTTTTTTTCAATTTAGCAGCCGAGCCGAATAATATAACTTAAGTTTTCCCCAAATGTAAAGACAGTTTATTATGGCAAAACCATTTGGAGACCCCTTCAGTCGCTCAACTTAATTCATTTTTAATATTTTCCTTCCTCTCATGAGACACAATTATTGCTGCATCATCTGCATATAATAAAAGCTTATTTGAACAGGCCATTTTTAAATCATTAATATATAATAAAAAAGTAAAGGACCTAATACACTCCCTTGCGGAACCCCATATGTTCCGCAAGGGAGCATATCTACTATTTGACACATATTTTCAAAGTAAGACTTAAAGGGGTCATATGATGCGATTTCAATTTTTCCTTTCTCTTTGGAGTGTTACAAGCTCTTTAAAATTTAGAGCAACAAT
>NW_015654505.1:34974-44418 GCF_001515625.1 Sinocyclocheilus rhinocerous
GAAAGCGAAACTACTTTGTTTGTTCTTCCAAAAATGGACACGACTAGAAATCAGTGGTTAAGTTGTATTTACAACACTGTTCCGGAACACTTCATCCCAAATATTCGGATGTGTGCAGCACATTTTATGGAGGACTGTTTCCTGATCCTGGGAGAGTACAATGCCGGCTGTTCTGACTCACAGATTGTAAGTACGTTTTTTTATATTTAAAGCGAGTTTTTTGGGCAGTGTAGAGTAGGGCTTGTTGTTTGTCATTTCTCCGATCACAAATGCAGACATGGTTTTATGTTTACGCGGCGCAATACGCAACGCAAAGCGTAAAAACACAGTATAAGTCATTATAATCAGTAATTATGTCCTCACTGGATGCAACAAATGCCTCGTTTGTAATGGGTTTTCATGTTTTTGAATCATCGCTCCGGTCTGACAGGGCATCACAGTATGGTAAGGGGTGTAACATTTCCATCACACGCTAGCGGTATTCAGCCAATCACAACACACTGTATGGCTGGCCAATCAGAGCACACCTCGCTTTTCAGACCTATGAGCTTTGTAAAAATCGACGCGTTTCAGAAAGGCGGGGCATAGAGGAGAAACAATAATGTACAGTATGTGGAAAATAATGTGTTTTTTTAACCTTAGACCGCATAAACACATTGCATTACACCAAATACACAAAATAATGTTCTTTTTAGCAGCATCATATGACCCCTTTAATACATTTGCAGGCCATATTACTAAAACCCATTGCTTTAACTTTTAAAAGCAGAATACTGTGATCGACTGTATGAAACGCTTTTTGCACATTTAACAGTACCATCCCACTTAACTTCCTTTTATCCATTTCTTTCCTTATATAATCCGTTAAATATAAAATTGTTGTCTCAGTGGAGTGTTTCCTCCTAAAACCAGATTGAAACTCATACAATATATTATGTTTAAGAAGATAGTCTTCAATCTGCTCAAAAATAATCTTTTCCATCACTTTTGATAATGCACTCAGAATTGACACTGACCTATAATTATTACACTCAAACCTACTACCTTTCTTAAAAAGGGGAATAACTCTTGCTTGTTTTAACTCATCAGGAACCTTACCGCATTTAGCATAATACCGCATTTAGCATAATACTCCTTAACTAATTTATCATTAAATATACCAATTTATGCTGGAAACTCATTTACCAATTTTTCTGCAACCGTAGTAAAAAAAATCTATTAAAATGATTTGTTACCTTTGTCTGATCAGATATCAATTTTCCATCTACATTAAGGCTAATTTTAGAACATTTTATCTTAGTCTTTTCCTGATACCCTAAGTCATTAAATACTCTCCATAATTTTTGAGAATCCTGCTTCATTTCACTAATCTTATCCTTAAAAAAAGTTTTTTAGCCTCTATTACCTCATTCCTTTTACGTTTAAATATCTCAAAATTATCATTATTGCTATCCCTTTTAAAAACCTATTTGTGTTATTTATTTATTTGATTTGGGGTTTGTTTTAAAATGTAAATTTAGTTTTGTTATTTGACATTTCAATTATAACAAGAAATGTTTAGCATTTTGTCCAAATAATAATATAAGAAGACCTTTTCATTTATAATTTGTCTGAAATCTCATTTTGTTAAACAAAATCGTGAGAAAATCGTACCGTGAAATCAGTATTATGAATCGTATCGCATTGTGAGTTCAGTGAATCGTTACATCCCTAGTTGTTTCACTTAATGTAGGGGAATTTTCTTTATTAGCTAAATGTGTTTGTTGGTGCAAACAGAAGGATAGTACAACTAATGAAGAACGCTGTTGTTTAGTTCTGGGCAAATGCGTAAGAAAACAGTCTAAACGCAGCTTTCTTGAACATGTTTGTCTTTGGCTCATTACTCTTGCTAAGTGGACTGATACTCAAATAAACAAAACTGTGGAACTGCTTTTGTATGTTTGAGTAGATAGCAGACACATTTCTCCATGTGTTCCACAGCGAGCGGCTCTCTGGTGAGGTTGGACAACCTTTCTCCCATGACCCAATACACCGCACAGGTGCAGCTGAGTCGCCACGGACTGGGAGGAACCGGCCAGCCTGGACCCGAAGCCATTTTCTCCACACAGATGCTCGGTAAGAGCTCAAACATAGCCTCATGTTCATCACACGGCAGAATAATAAGACACCTGTGTTTGTCTCAGAGGTCCCCGTGGGTGTGAAACTGAGCCCCGTCAGTCAGACCGCGCTGCTCCTGTCGTGGGACGCCGCTCCTGCTGAGGAGGACTGGAGTTACGAGGTCACATGTCAGCAGGTCGGAGCTTCGGGAACCGAGAGGAGATTCCAGCTCGCATCGAACTCCTCCGACCTCCATCTGAACGAGCTGAAACCCAGATGCAAATACCAGTGCAAGGTGAGGACGAGCAGCAGCGCCGCGGGACAGGCCTGCCCCACCGTCAGCGCCTGGACACTGAGCGACCGTAAGGATGCCTTTGTGCTTCTCACTTTTTTAAGTTTGCAGCCATTTGTGACCCTGGCGCACAAATCCAGTCATAAGTAGCACAAGTATATTTGTAGCAATAGCCAACAATACATTGTATGGATCAAAATTATCCATTTTTTTATGCCAAAAATCATAGGATATTAATTAAAGATCATGTTCCATGAAGATATTTTGTAAATTTCCAACCGTAAATATATAAAAAAATAATTTTTGATTAGTAATAGGCATTGCTAAGAACTTCATTTGGACAACTTCATGGACATATTTTGATTTTTTTGCACCGTCAGATTCCAGATTTTCAGACTATCCTAACAAACTATACACCAATGGAAAGCCTATTTATTCAGCTTTCAATTCATGTACAAATCTCAATTTTAAAAAAATTGACCCTTATGACTGGTTTTGTGGTGCAGTATTATATATGTATTGATTCCTGTTGTTACTGGCGTGTCATCACAGCTACACACACGCTACACATCACTGATAGATCTGTGTCTCCTCTGAAAGCTCTATTAATGTCTCTCATCCACCAAAGTCACAGCGCTGTTCAAAACACAGTTTCATAGCAAATTCACAGAAAATGATGATAATGCCAAAAATAATCAAGCAGTTTTGCTGCATATTATAAAGTGCTTTATGTGAATGTATGTATGCGGATGAGTTGGATATACTAGTGGAGTTATTGATTGGTTATGGGGTGATCCATCAGAGCTTCCTCCTCCTCCTGCCAACATCTCCACCTGTAACATCAGCGACTCCTCAGCCGTCATCACCTGGTCGGTGGCCGAGGGTCACTCCATCTCCAGAGCCATGATCCGCTACCAGCAGACGGAGCAGACGGACTACAGTCAGCAGGTGGAGCTCGGCGTGCAGACGGACCAGACCAACATGCACTTCCAGCTCAGGGGTCTGAGGGAGGACACCACCTACCAGCTGGAGCTCTGGAGCTTCAACAACATGGGAGAGAGTGTGGAGAGACCACAGATCACCCTCAAGACACTGACGCCACAGGAGAGCTCACGTGAGTCTCTGTGCTGTC
Organism: Sinocyclocheilus rhinocerous; assembly: GCF_001515625.1. Classification (NCBI taxonomy): domain Eukaryota; kingdom Metazoa; phylum Chordata; class Actinopteri; order Cypriniformes; family Cyprinidae; genus Sinocyclocheilus; species Sinocyclocheilus rhinocerous. The sequence goes on from NW_015654505.1 coordinate 38,496, forward strand.
TCTGTTCCACTGAAGAAATCAGTCAGGGAGAGTAATTAATGACAGAAGCAGCTTTTCTGCGTGAACACTAGTGCAGCGGAGCGCATGTCAGCATCTGAACCCTGTGAGACACACTGAGAGAGTAACACTGCCCTCTACAGGATCATTTACTGTTTATATATGATGGCAGTTAGCCTCAAAATTGTGGTAATTTCTCTTCTGCATTTGACAAGAACCAGTGAAACACTGCAAAAAAAGGCTTATCTTACTTAAAAAAAGAGAATTTTACTTACCCCACTGGCAGATAATTTTACTTGTTTTAAGCAAAATGCACTTAATTAAATTTTTTCCCCCTAGAAGCAAGGCTAAATATCTTATGTCGTTTTGCTTATCAAGTAAATGCATCTTAATGTAAAAATTGTTAGATATTTTGACTAGAAACAAGACAAAAATACTATGGAAAATAAGCCCTTTTTTTTTGCAGTGAATACAGTATCTGTCATAACCAGGTAAACACTTTATCACCATGTGATGCAGGCACAGGCAATAAGTTCAAACAGTTCTACAAATTGTTTACAAATCGGCATTTATAGTCATTATTTTACAAATAATTACAATAAATGCAGATATGGACAATATGCAGAAAGTTAAGCTGATATAGCTTGAACAAAATGAGTAATAACGTGCAGGAAGAAAGTCTAACCTTTATTAAATATGAACCATTATTAACATTTAACATTAACAAACATTTAATAAGTGACGTTATTTAACACTTGACAGGTAAAGTTCATTTTCATAAATATTTAAATTTGTTCAGCATTATAAAATGCTATTGATGACAGTGATTGTAAATTGTTCCTCTTTCAGAGCTGCACGGGTTCCAGGCTCACGGTAACATGCTGTTCTACGCGATCCTGGGCTCCGCCGGCATGACGTGCATCACTATCCTGCTGGCCTTCTGCATCGTCCTGCAGCTCAAGAGAGCCACTTTCCAGAGACACATGGTGCAGGCCTTCCACAACATAGTGGTGAGACGCCGACCCAAATTCAGCATTCTCACTGACCGTATGCATTCATTTACAGATCTATCACAGTAAAAATCAGCTGAATTCAGTCACAGCTTTATCTCTATAGCAGGGTTAAGGCCTGGTCTCACCAAGAATGATAACTATAAAGATAACTATATTAGCGTCCACACCAGTGGATGATGTCCCCCTTTTTTTCTAAGTGCACATTCATCTGCTGCTTTAAAATAAATAATAATTCTGAAAGTGATTCCAACGACATTGTTTCTCTGTGCCCTTATTGTTACAGCTGTGGTGTGGATTCTGCTATTCTTTAAAGGGGTCCTATTATGCTTTTTCACTTTTTCAACTTTAGTTAGTCTGTAATGTTGCTGTTTGAGCATAAAAAAGATCTGTCCAATTCAAAGTCCAATTCAAAAGGAGATATTTTATTTAACAGAAATCACTTTTCAAAAACTACAACGAACGACTCACACAGGAACTATTCGAGCCGTTCATGCCAGACTGGGGAGAGAGGTGTTGTAATAACGTAAAATATGTGAAAAATAATGTGTTTTTTGAACAACCTAGTATGAGAGCCTGTTCTAGTACACCCCCAAAACAACTCTTTGTAAAAGAGCATAATAGGACCCCTTAAAATATTGAGAATGATTTTTAGAATTGTATCTTTATCATTATAGTTATCGTCATTGGTGTGAACAGGCCTTGAAGGTTCTCACACTAACACTTCTCCATAGAGCAGTGTTTAGCTCCAGTTCAGAGATTGGATCCTGAAGTCCTTCATTAGCTGCTTCAGGTGTGTTGGAGCTGAATGCTCATCTGTAAACATCGATCTCTCCTGTGCTCACAGAGAGAGGAGCCTGTGGTCCAGTTTAGCTCCGTGCCGCTGAACGTGCCCAAAAAAGTTCCCAGTTCCAGCCAATCTGTGGCCTATCCCACCCTGGAGTGGAGCGACATTAAGTTCCAGGATGTGATCGGAGAGGGAAACTTTGGGCAGGTGCTGAAAGCCCGCATTAAGAAAGATGGCCTGAGGATGGACGCGGCCATCAAGAGAATGAAAGGTGAGAAGAATTCAATGAACATAGTCAGAATGTGTGTTAGCATTCGCACAATTTCTCTCACAAGGTCTCGTTCTCTGTCATAACCATAGAATATGCCTCTAAGGACGACCACCGAGACTTTGCCGGGGAACTCGAGGTCTTGTGTAAACTGGGTCATCATCCGAACATCATTAACCTTCTGGGAGCGTGTGAAAACAGAGGTGTGCACCTCAAATCCCACAGACGTTTGCTGATCTTCTCCGATGCGACATGACTGTGTTTGAGTGTCTGTGTGCTCAATCACACTGTCTGCTTTTACTGCAGGATACCTGTATTTGGCCATTGAATATGCTCCTCATGGAAACCTGCTGGACTTTCTGCGTAAGAGCCGCGTTTTAGAGACGGACCCTGCCTTTGCCATCGCTAACAGCACCGCATCCACGCTCTCCTCGCAGCAGTTACTGCACTTTGCTGCAGATGTGGCACGTGGCATGGACTACCTGAGCCAGAAACAGGTGAGCGTGGAAAACACTGACCACCGGCATAATAATTCTGCTCCAATTCATTTATAAAAAATATTTATTGGATTCAGTAATGAAAATATATAATATATATAAATAATATCTATATGCCTGTCACGGGTTGCTATGATGAAATAAGTGCACGACAAAGGGGAATCCAATAAACAGTCTATAATCGTAAATCCACAGAGAAACAAGGAATCAAAGAGCAGCGCAAACACAGCAAAGCATATCCAACGTTACATAAATAATAACCAACGAAGGACCGAACAGAAATGGGGAGAACTTATACAAAAGCAAGAGAGGGACTAATGACTTAATTAACAGGACACAGGTGAACAAAATGAACTAATCAGGGCAACTCAGGAAAACTAGGTCACTAGGTACTAGGTAGACATGTTACAACACCAATGAGCCATTACATTGTGACTGCCCCAGTCTAGAGCGATGAGTGCACCTGGCAGCTGAATGTTGCATTTCAGAGCAGTATATACAGTGCCTTGCATTTCATTTTTTTTCATGTTTTATGTTGCAGCCTTATACTGCTTTAAATTACTTTTCCCCCACATAAATCTACACTTCATACACCATAATGACAAAGCACAAAACAGGCTTGTAACAACTTTGCAAATTTATCAGAAATAAAAAACTAAAATTATTCCATTGCATAAGTATTCATACCAGTGGCGTACGGGACATACCTGCGCTGCGTGGGGGCCCCATCGCAGGACATTCTAAAAGGCATTCACAAACCACATAGAACGTGTTTTTGCTTTGAGAATTTGGGGGAAAAAACCCTCTTTTGACACATTTTTAGAATGCCGTGTCATGCTCGAGAAACTGAAAGACGCGAGACGCGCGCGCAAAGGTAGTGCAATGGAGTGGAAAAGCGTAAACTCTTAATGTGGCTTAATAATATTCTAAAACAGCAACCAGGGAAAATCAATTTTCTCTCACTTTTACTTGTCATAAACACTATACCTCTAAGACAACCACACTGTGATCTAAGTGCATATTTTTACGCTTAAAGGGATAGTTCACCCAAAAATGAAAATGTGATGTTTATCTGCTTACCCCCAGGGCATCCAAGATGTAGGTGACTTTGTTTCTTCAGTAGAACACAAATGATGATTTTTAACTCCAGCCGTTGCAGTCTGTCAGTCGTATAATGCATGGCAATGGTAACAAAATCTATGAGAGTAAAAAAAACATGCACAGACAAATCCAAATTAAACCCGGCGGCTCGTGACGACGCATTGATGTCCTAAGACACGAAACGATCGGTTTGTGTGAGAAACCGAACAGTATTTATATCAGGTTTAAGTCATACGTGATCCTCTCCTGGGTATGTAAAATCATCAGTGGAAAAATGATCGCTGCAGACCCTCAAAACTTTAGTACGTTAATGGGTGTGTTGATATCCAGCCAAAGAGCAATCAACCATAACTTCAGGCGGGCAGGCTCAGAAGTTGGGAATACGTGGAAAGTCACCACTCCTGAATGAGTTTGCGCGAGAGAACGTAATCTTTTAGTTTTAAGTCATTAAACCTTCATCTGTAAATAGCGCATTCACAGTTCTGTCTATGGACATTTTTCCTTTTTCTGTATATTTTTATTACTATTGTTATTTATAATTTATTGTCTATTCTCTCATTTTATGTATGTCTGCACTTTGTTTGTATTTTCTGTACCGGAAGCTCCTAACACCAAGACACATTCCTTGTGTGTGTGAACACACTTGGCAATAAAGCTCTTTCTGATTCTGATTATTATTATTCTTAATAATTATTTTTTATTAATTTTTTTAATGATTTCTTATCATTTTATACACTGATGAGCCATTACATTATGACCACCAATCTGATAACCTGTAGGACCTCCTTTAGCCAACAAAACAGCGGCAAGGCATTAATTCGACGAGGTGGTTCACACATCTTCTGGTCTATCTGCTACCATAATATCAACAGCAGGTCCTCCAGTTCCTGTACATTGTGGGGTGGTGGTGACTATTGGCGGAAGTTTCCGCTTTTTGGCGTGTTCGCACTGCAGGAACTTGGAACGTATTTAGTTCTAGAAACTCCATTTGGGGGAACTAAATTAGCTCCTACTTCAGAGTAGGGTCTAAAACAGTTCTATAGGAACTACCAGTGACGTAAGTGTACACTGACTGGCCAAACACATACGAAAAAAGCCATGTAAAAATATTTACTCCACGAACATGGAAAACAGCAATAACAGAATTTACCAGTTGTCTGCAGCACTGTGTTCTTTTCTCAGCCTCGATGATAACACTACAAGTTGTCATAGAAGATTTGGTCAAATTTTCATGTTCAATCAATCGCATAATTTGTGCGTTTACATTCTATCTCCGTTATCACAAACCCACGACACAACAATCACGGCGTCCTCCATTCACCGGTTGTTGATGTTTGTAAATGCCGCGAATAAAGACGTCGCTGTCGGCCGCTTCAGAGTTCGTGCTGCAATGCAACCAGGAAAACGCCCCGAGGTAGAAATTGGTTCTCTAGGAACAATCCTGCTGGCAAATTCCTAGAACTGAGTTCCTAGAACTACGTGGTGCGAAAGCACCTATAGTCTCCGTTGGTAATCATCGTATCCGTTGATGAGATACACCAGGAAACTTGATTCATCAGACCAGGCCACTTTCTTCCAATCATTCACGGTCCAATCTCGGTGATCTTGGACTCATTTCATGCGTTGTTGTTGATGGCATGCAGTTAGCATGGGGGCCCGGTGGGGTGGTCTGCTATCTTCTCACAGAATGGAATCATTTACACTGTAGTTGATATGTGAATTTATTTCGTCATAGTATATAGAGGCGGTGTGGTGATAACCGGAGGGTTGCTGGTTCCAGCTTTGCACCACTGCACAATTAATTAACTCCAGATTAAGGCTGTAAAAACATTTCTGAATAACAATGACAATCAGCTTCTCCATGAATATTGTTCTTTTGCAGTTTATCCACAGAGATCTAGCAGCCAGAAACATCCTGGTGGGAGAAAACTTTGTGGCAAAGATTGCTGATTTCGGCCTGTCCCGAGGTCAGGAGGTTTACGTGAAGAAGACCATGGTAATGATCCGAAGGCTGCTGATCTTGTCATGCATTAAAGAATGTGTGATTTTAACATGCATGTTTCTCTGCAGGGGCATCTGCCAGTGAGATGGATGGCCATCGAATCTCTCAACTACAGCGTTTACACCACCAACAGTGATGTGTAAGAGTCTGTGTGTGTGTGAGTGTGTGAGTGTCTGTGTGTGTGTGTGAGCGTGTGTGTGAGTGTCTGTGTGTGTGTGTGTGTGTGAGTGTGTGTGTGAGAGTGTGTCTAAGTGTCTGTGA
>NW_015654505.1:45279-49010 GCF_001515625.1 Sinocyclocheilus rhinocerous
GTGTGTGTGTGTGTGTGTGTGTGTGTGTGTGTGTGAGAGAGTGTGAGTGTGTCTGTCTGTATGTGTGTGTGTGTGTGTGTGTGTTTTGTGCTGAGAGTAACCGTGTCTCTCTGCTCAGGTGGTCGTATGGCGTCTTGCTCTGGGAGGTGGTCAGCTTAGGTCTGTCACACGATCAATGCAGTCAGAGTTCAAGGTCTGATAATGTCTGCTTTCTTACTGGCATGATGTGATTTGGTGGCTTTGATTGGCAGGTGGAACGCCGTATTGCGGTATGACGTGCACGCAGCTGTACGAGAAACTCCCGCAGGGCTATCGGCTGGAGAAGCCGCTCAACTGTGACGACGAGGTGTAAGTCTCAAACACCTGTGTCCATCTGCGGATGATAGAGTGGAGATGAGTCTGCTTCTCTGTCTCTGCAGGTATGAGCTGATGAAGCAGTGCTGGAAGGAGAAACCTTACGAGAGACCTTCATTCGCTCAGATCTTGATGTCACTCAATCGTATGCTGGAAGAGAGGAAGGTATGAGATCCAGAGATGGAGCATTATTTGTCTTCCAGTCGAAGTGCTCTGATGGTTTTAAACTGCATGTTGTTTTGCTGTAAACGCTCTCCTCTCTTCTCTCCAGACGTACGTCAACACGACGCTCTATGAGAAGTTCACATACGCTGGCATTGACTGTTCTGCAGAGGAAGCCGGCTGACGCGTTGCTGTTACTGTACAAAACTCAGAGCGCTTAACGAACAGTTAATTAGATCCTCTGAGCAGGATTCACAGTTTTACACACATTGTGTTTCATTAAATGACTACCAGATCATATCTCTATGTTGTGAAGTGTTTATTGGTGTGTGAGATGATGAATGCAGATACTGACAGATGTGTGACGTTTGTAGATTTCATTGTTTTTAATAAAAAGCCTGTCGTTTGATACTGCGAGCCAGCTTGTTTTTAAATGTACATACTGTTTTGTGCAAAATAGAATCCTGGAGCTTTGAGCCCACAAAACCTCTGGAAAAGCTTCTAGTTTTGTGACCAAATAAAGCAATATTAACTGTTTCTTAGCACACATGAAACAAACCCGACCCCTGCAGTACCGACAAATAAGAGCTCAGTGTGTGATCATGTGTACAGGATACAGGAATTGGTTGGACAGCTTTCAGAAGCATGTAAAAACATTTGCTGCGACGCTTGAGGGAATTTTTTTGGCCATGAAACAGAAACACTGTGGTAATTTTAGCTAAACTTTTTAATTTGACCTCTTTGAATTTATCCACATTCCATCTCATTTTAACATTATGATCACCAAAGTCACTAGGTATATGAATGCTGAATAAAACCATGCTGTACATACAGCTGAAATCAGTTTCACATTTATTTGTATAGCGCAGATCGTTTCAAAGCATCTTTACAGAAAAAGCATTTTAATGATAGTGTCATTAGTCACTCATGAATCTTGCATTAAATCATGAAACTTCCCTTAATCTTCAGCTCCAGGCGACTGTCAATCAGGATCAATCCAAACTGACATCTACGATCCAATAACTCTGCCAGCAAGCACAAGCAAGTTTCCCCCCTTATTTAATCATTAAAAAACACGAAGGTTATTTTGCTTTAGTTTTGGTAAAGGATCTAAAAAAGGACATTTGTCTTTTGTCCATTTCACTACCCTGAAAAGTTTATTAAAACTGAATTGATTTATTCATGTCACATTATATTTTCTGGACACAGATTATAACCATCAGCTAATTCATTTTTGCACAATAAATTTTTTCCTTAAACTTTTTCCGACATCTTTCATAGATGTTTTGTGATATAATAATGCTTAATGATTATGAGCACTTTTCACTATGTCAGGGAATTGTCACTTGCATTGTGAACATTTAATTGTAAAAGACACAAAATATATGGTTTTACATGTCACTCATTTGACCTGTAACAGCAGAAAACATGTTCTCTTGGATTCTGTCAGTTTGCAGCTCTAATTTAATAATTCACTCCACATGAAGACGGGTCTTGACGTCCTAACGAGGACACACGGGTCGTTCCTCACGGCTCTCCCTCAGCCGTCTCCCTCTGTGTCATGATCTCACACACCTCGTAGACGCGGAAGGCAGCGAAGCCAGTGGCCAGCAGACAGGCGGCGCCCAGAATGTACCACCAGTTGAAGAGGCCGAAGGAAACTCCTTTGACGATGCAGTAGAGACCAAAACACACCAGCGCCACGGCAGAGAAGAGCTGCACACACAGCGGCGGCCCAGACGAGGACGGTTTCTCACTCATGATGAAGCCTGCGGCCCTCACGCTCTAGCAGACAGACCTGAGAGAGAAATCAGCTTGACTGGAAAAACACTCTGACTAATAGCAGTGAAATCTAAGCGAGTCTGTGTCATGATGAAGAATGAGGAGCACAAATGTGTTCATCTGGCGCTCTGGCGCAGCACTGAGAAGCAGAGACGCGATCGCTGTCTCTTATATCAGCCTCAGCTCACAAATCTGAGATTAAAGAAAGCAGAAACACCCGTCAAAGCACTCAAGATCTGCGGTCTAATCCGGCGCGGAATTAAGATTGCAGCGTTTAAGAACCTCCTGACTTACAGGTTTCATGTAATCAAGGTAAGTGCAACTGATAAAGAGCTTACAGGCTGCAAGTGTGGTTTTTTCAGGTCGGCTAGAGATACTCTGCAGAGAAAATAACCAGATTTCAATGCATGGATATGTAGAAGTATTACAAACAGCAGCGGGTGAAGTTAATCACATTTCTGAAAAAACCTTTGTAATCAAATATTTCAGCTATATGTTCTCATAAACGTTGGGAGTGATACAGTTAAATACAATCTAAATATTCTTTATTGCAATATTTAAGAAATTTACAGGGCAGGACGCTCAAGTTTCAAACAAATAGATGGACGAGAGCTTGAAAATGGAACTTACACAACACCAATTAAACTAATTAATTTGAGTGGTTTAGTAACAGGATGCAAACTAGAGATTTGAACAGAATCAGTGCAGATACTGTGTGAGCATTTCTATTCACTTCAGCTCTCCTCCACTGAAGATGAGCAGAATTCACAGAATTACTCTGTGGCTGAACTGAGCATCAGATTTCTAAGACAGCGAGACGTTTCTTCAAATGATCCAGTGACTAAAACTCATTTCAGTGCAACACAAACAGAAATAAAATGACATGGAGATGAATGAAAGCAGCTCATCCAAACCTCACAGAGCTGAATGTTAAAATTAAGCTGTCCAGTGTGGATTTGAGCAGATGTCTGCACGAAACACGACTAGTGATCGATTAGTCCTCTGATTGTTCTGTTAGCACCTCACCGCTAGATGGCGCTGCTCACTGTCAGCCTCAGCCCTAGAGTTCAGCGATGATGTCATAGGCTCCTTGGTGATGACCTCATCTCCACAGCAACGACCAGCTCACAGCCTCTCAGGTGTGTGTTCGGAAACGCTCACAAACACATTCTAGAGGTCATTTCTTTCTGAAATCCCCAGAGAGAGAGAATCACATTAGTGCAATATCACACACACACACAGAGACAAACACACACACACACACTCAGTCACTCACACGCACACGCACACACACTCAGTCACTCACACGCACGCATGCACAGATTGCACACACACAGACACAGACACACACACTCTCTCTCTCTCTCACAGTCACTCACTCAGTCACTCGCACACACACACACACACACACACACACACACACACACACACAC
>NW_015654505.1:49227-50903 GCF_001515625.1 Sinocyclocheilus rhinocerous
CGCACACACTCACACGCACACACACACTCACACACGCACACAGACACACACACACACACTCTCACTCAGTCACTCGCACACAAGCGCACACATACACACACACACACTCTCACTCAGTCACTCGCACACACACACACACACACACACTCTCACTCAGTCACTCGCACGCGCACACACACTCACTCAGTTACTCGCATGCGCGCACACACACACACTCACTCAGTTACTCGCATGCGCGCACACACACACACTCACTCAGTTACTCGCATGCGCGCACACACACACACTCACTCAGTTACTCGCATGCGCGCACACACACACACTCACTCAGTTACTCGCATGCGCGCACACACACACACTCACTCAGTTACTCGCATGCGCGCACACACACACACTCACTCAGTTACTCGCATGCGCGCACACACACACACTCACTCAGTTACTCGCATGCGCGCACACACACACACTCACTCAGTTACTCGCATGCGCGCACACACACACACTCACTCAGTTACTCGCATGCGCGCACACACACACACTCACTCAGTTACTCGCATGCGCGCACACACACACACTCACTCAGTTACTCGCATGCGCGCACACACACACACTCACTCAGTTACTCGCATGCGCGCACACACACACACTCACTCAGTTACTCGCATGCGCGCACACACACACACTCACTCAGTTACTCGCATGCGCGCACACACACACACTCACTCAGTTACTCGCATGCGCGCACACACACACACTCACTCAGTTACTCGCATGCGCGCACACACACACACTCACTCAGTTACTCGCATGCGCGCACACACACACACTCACTCAGTTACTCGCATGCGCGCACACACACACACTCACTCAGTTACTCGCATGCGCGCACACACACACACTCACTCAGTTACTCGCATGCGCGCACACACACACACTCACTCAGTTACTCGCATGCGCGCACACACACACACTCACTCAGTTACTCGCATGCGCGCACACACACACACTCACTCAGTTACTCGCATGCGCGCACACACACACACTCACTCAGTTACTCGCATGCGCGCACACACACACACTCACTCAGTTACTCGCATGCGCGCACACACACACACTCACTCAGTTACTCGCATGCGCGCACACACACACACTCACTCAGTTACTCGCATGCGCGCACACACACACACTCACTCAGTTACTCGCATGCGCGCACACACACACACTCACTCAGTTACTCGCATGCGCGCACACACACACACTCACTCAGTTACTCGCATGCGCGCACACACACACACTCACTCAGTTACTCGCATGCGCGCACACACACACACTCACTCAGTTACTCGCATGCGCGCACACACACACACTCACTCAGTTACTCGCATGCGCGCACACACACACACTCACTCAGTTACTCGCATGCGCGCACACACACACACTCACTCAGTTACTCGCATGCGCGCACACACACACACTCACTCAGTTACTCGCATGCGCGCACACACACACACACTCTCTCTCTCACACTCACTCAGTCACGCGCACACACACTTACTCAGTCACACGCACGCATGCACACACACAGACACGCACACACACTCTCTCTCACACACTCACTCACACTCACTCAGTCACTCACATGCGCGCACACACACACACTCACACACACACACACA
>NW_015654505.1:51069-55890 GCF_001515625.1 Sinocyclocheilus rhinocerous
AGTCACACGCACACACACACACACACACACAGACTCAGTCACTCGCACACACGTGCACACACACACACACGAGCACACACACATACTTGTATTTGTGGTTTACGGGGACTCTCCATAGGCGTAATGGTTTTTATACTGTACAGACCGTATATTCTATTGCCCTACACCAACCCTACCCCTAAAACACACTCTCTCTCTCTCTCACACATACACTCACTCAGTCACTCGCACGCACACACACACACACACACTCACTCTCTCACTCACACTCTCTCTCACACACACACACACAGTATGTCAGTCAGTATGTTTGATGATCTGACACGTATGAATGTAGTGAACACAGTGAATGTATGATATCTGTAATTCTCTGTTTCCCTGTAATTAGCGCTGCTAGAACAGCAAAACTGACTGCTTAATACGAATATCACAAGCTCTGTAAAAACAGGAAATCACCTGAACACCTACAGGAAGTGTCCTTCACTACAGCAGCTGACCCGAAAAAAACAAGCAAAAATGAAAAAGCCCTTTGTGGACGATCTGCTGAGCGCGCTTACGGTCACTCTGTTTATGATGGACGAGAGTCTGAATGGAAAACAGCAGGAATAAATCTTGCATTTGCATCATTTTTTTAAGTACAAATCATGAAGCAGTTATTCTTATGCAAAATAATGCTTGTGTATTGGTGGCAAGACTGTACATGTGGCTGTTGTGTAAGCGTACATGAGTTTGTGTGTTTGTGACACTGAATTAGTGCCTTTGTTTCCTAACAAAAGCTCATTATGTTCTGCTCATGGCCGAATGAAACGCTCCTTGTTTTCAAACTGTCGAGCAGCATTCAGATCAGCAGCTCTTATGAATCAATGAGACTTCAGACTCACTTTACTCTGGACCACAGAAGCAGAGGAAGCTGTTCAGCGCTCTGAAGAACAGGGAAACCGTACTTCATCTGAGTTCCCATGACTCTCAGTTGCAAACAGCCTCGTTTCACTGAATAACCACAGATTTCATGTTTCAAGCCATATATTCATCAGTCCAAAAACACTGGAGTCAAAAACAAAAGACTCGGAATGACTAGTCAGGTTAAAGCTGCTGTACAGTATTTGTACAGTAGCACAGATGGTGTGACGCATCGCTTGCTGTTATATAGCGTGTACGGCTATGTAATTCAATTATCCACAGCATGAAGATATCTTCATAAGACCGTCTGAAAGCCTAGTCAGCGCAGGATAAGCCGAGCTGCTGACCGGTTTAGGCTCTCAGTCATGTGATCGGTTGGGGAGGGTGGGTTAGTTACTGTAGGTCATCAGCCCTCTTAATCTGCTCATAATATGGCCTGAAAAACAAAGTACTGTGAACATTTATATGCTGTAGCTCGATGAACTTTCACGTTCTGAATTAGAGTTTGATAGCGGCCGGCAATTCTTTGGGCCGCAGACGCTGAGGAGCTTCACAGTAATAATAATTCTAGCCGGGGCGTCGCTAGTGGGGGGAAAAGTGTGACACTACGATGTTCCCCCGACCCACCCACTTAACGTGGAAGGCCCCATAGCAAATACAGAGTCCAGAATTCCTAGCGACGCCACTGAATTCTAGACACAAGTGCTAATTATGAACGCGATTTATGCTGGGGCCTCTATTAGACACGTAACAACATAATCTGGGTGTAGGGATAAAAACAGCGCTTTACTAGTCAGGATTTTGTGTTCGGCTCGCAGGGGTTTGTGTCCAGTCAGTTTAGATCAGGCGCTCAATTCTGATCCTTCCTTCCTGTGATGTTTAGATTCAACACATGAAACAAATAATCAATATTTAAAGGTTTATTGAATACAATTACAAGCATATGTTTGTTAGAGAAGTAGATCTCTTAGATCTCCAGGAGCAGGGCTGGTTTTTATTGACTGGTGTTGATTAATTTTCTTTAACTGGTTTGCTGACTGCATTACAGCTCCATATCACTTCAGAAACAGACTTCAGAAAACCACTGGCCTTTACTCTCTTCACAACACTTCTGACTCTGCGTAAAAAAAGAACATTGCTTAAAGCAGACAATTGAAATGTGCAGCTTAAGATGGTGAATTTGGTACTCGAGCACAGCTTTGATGAGGCCTCAATTTCCCATCATAACACGTGACATACAGTACATGTATATTTACAATCCAGTAGCCTATAGAAAAGCAAACAACCCCCAAAAACTGTCACAGGATGTCAAATGCGATGGATCTTCCTCTTCCTTCCTCTACCTCATTTCCTGACACTTCTCTGTATGAGGAGAGACGTTCCCAATCCCACCACTCACCGAAATTATTACACCCTCACAAAAACAACGAGTATCAAACCATTGAGGCTAGGGGTGGGAATCTCTAGGCACCTCACGATTCGATTCTATTACGATTCAGAGGGCTGCGATGCGATGATAAATGATTATCGATGCATCTTGTTTTAATAGATTTTCTTTTTTCTCACTGTCTGACTATTAAAGCAGAGTATCTGGAATGACCCATAATGAATTTACTTTCAAGATTTTATTAATGAAACAAATGGAGGTGATTTTGCAAGTCAACAACAAGGTTACAAAGAACCAACGAGAAATGAAACATGTGCCTGTAGCAGCATACTTGTAGTACATTAATACAGACTTAAGCATATTCTGTAATATGGTTTCTCATATTTGTTGTGTTTCCACAATAATTTAGTTTGGCTTGACACAACTTGCATATAGTGTGGCTCTTGTCCAGGGTCTTTCCCCCTCCAGCCAGAAGCCAAAGTGCTTCCATACACTAGCTTTTAAGCTTTTAACGCAGACGGTGCAGGTCTGATTTCACGCGCCACCATCATGCATCTGTTACACCTTTAATAAAATAATACAGATACATGAATGCACAATAAAAATCACTACTAAAATACAAATACAAGTAGTTATCTAGACAAAATCAAATATAAGGAAAAGGAGAGAGAGATGGCGACAGGAGAAAGCAACATAGCCAAGAGCAATTAGTACAAAGAAGTCTACTGTCAAGAATACAGTACTACTGTTGACAGTGCTGAGTTGTCAGTAACCATTTTTTTAAGATGAAACTGAAAAGAACCATAAGTATCTAGTCTTCTACTTGTTGATGGGATGGAGTTCCATTCCCTTGCAGCTTTGACTGAGAATATAGACTGACTAAATTGACATCTTTTGAGAGGAATAATACAGTCCCCTCTTTCCCCACCCCTTGTAGACCGGTGAGCAGTTGTTCTAATATTCACAAACTGTTTTAATGGTGAAGTCAGGCTGTGTATAGTCTTAAAGGCTATATGGCAGTCGTGGCCTAATGGTTAGAGAGTCGGACTTGTAACCCGAAGGTCGGGGTTTCGAGTGTCAGGTCCGGCAGGGATTGTAGGAGTGGGGAGTGAATAACCAGCGCTCGCTCCACCTTCAATACCAGACTGAGGTGAGACCCTCGAGCAAGAACCGAACCCCCAACTGCTCCACGGCTGCCCACTGCTCCGGGTGTGTGTTCACGGTGTGTGTGTGCATTTGGATGGGTTAAATGCAGAGCACAAATTCAGAGTATGTGACACCATACTTGGCCACACGTCACTTCACTTTTTTTTTTTAAACAGTAGACAAATATGTACATATTTGATCAGGTTATCCCAGCTTAGCAAATTGTATTTTTTTTAGTATTGAGCAATGATGAAACTGAACTGATTTCTTATCAAGAGTTTTTAGTGATTGTTTATACAAAGACTCCAGTGGTTTCAGAGTAGTTATGCTTGCGACCAAGTAGCTAAACAATAAGTGATATGAGAAATAATCATGGAATGCACATACATCAAAGCGGCCTCAGACGATGTATAATCATGAATAAATCTAAAATCTGACAGACTAAATGTGACCCTGTTACAGACCTTTTTAACTTGAGCCTTAAATGAAACTCTGGAATCAATCAGAATACCGAGGTACTTATATTCAGTCTTTCCCCTGATACAGAAACATCTGGCACTACACTTGAACTATTAGTTTTGGTGAAGAACATACACACTGTTTTAGAGATGTTCAACTGTAAACAGCATTGTTCTAGCCAAGCTGTGATATGAACCAAGGATTCTGTATGTTTTTACTATATCCCTATTTCTGAATTAACATTCAGAAATGGAAAATCGTTTTTGTGAATCGATTCAGAATCGTCCACGTCCGCATCGCAATGCATCTAAGAATCAATTTTTTCCCCCACCCCTGATTGAGATCCCGTGTGGGATCTGGCTATAAGTCCATAAAAGAGCTACTCACATCACAAAACTTTTTCATGCGTGCCACATATATTCCAGCATCAGCGTCCCAGAGCTACAGTGCAGAGGGGAACCAGAAAGCAACAAGCAGCCAAACAATACAAATGCTGTTGGAGAACTTTCTGGATACTGTCTAAGATCACACTACAGTAGGGCTCAATCGAGCTGTGAAAGAACAGCAAAACAGTCAAAGCTGAAAACTGAAACGGGACAAAAATTACACATCCAAAAATGATATTAAAAAAAAAAATGGTTTGATCAAGACTTTCTAAGCAATGTGCAAGTGCCTCAGAATGCTGACCAATCAGAAACATGGAAACCCAAATAATAGAGACTCAACACTTTACTGTGAAACATTAAAACAACACAAAAAGCACAATATATTCAAAATCAACTGACAATAATTGAGAAAAAGTCAATAGAAACCAATGTTTGAACAACTGGAACAAACTGCAAAAAAAAAAAAAAACTGTCCATGAAAAACTTGGCAAACAAAAATGGAGAAAAATATGGGAAACTCATTTCCAAAAACAATTTATAAAA
>NW_015654505.1:55924-70023 GCF_001515625.1 Sinocyclocheilus rhinocerous
CAAACTGCAAAAAAAAAAAAAACTGTCCATGAAAAACTTGGCAAACAAAAATGGAGAAATATATGGGAAACTCATTTCCAAACACTATTTATCAAATCAGAAAAACCAACCAACTGCAGGTACTAAAAAGATAACTCACTCGTTATAGTATGTACTGTACTACCTACAGCAGGTCTAAACATCACATCCTTTGTAAAACTTAACACTGAAGGGAATGAACTGAGAGATACTGAGAGAGATGCCATAAAACCACAGCGTCCTATAGAGATCCGATTAGAATCTGTGAAAACATTAGAATCAGCGATTGAGCCGATTGTGTGAAGTCAACTGGCAAACAAAATCTAGAATTGAGCAATTGGGAAAACCATCCAGAACTCTGCAAACATGTCCTACAGGTCCACAGGAACACAACAAGCACTGCCTACAGAGCAGAAACGGCCAATCAGCTTCTGGAAGTGGGTCTAATGCAGTTCTTATGAGGCGAACACAAGACGGCACACGCTTGTCTGTCTGAAACTGTACCTGATGCCAGACCCCGTCTACAGCACATTTCATTTTATTTAATTTTATTTATTCTTTTATCTTTATCTTCATTTAAAATTATGGATTTTACCTTCAATTATACACTATTTTTTTTTCTCTTTTATTTATTAATGGAAATTGACTTGCATTTCTCAATCTGTCTGTATCTGTATAATTGCTTTAGCAATATGAATGTACAAATATCTGTCATGTCAGTAAAGCACATTAAAACTGCATTGTGAGTGGATCTCAAAGCAGAGCAGGAGTGAAGAGTGCTGTGTTTCAGTATTTCAGCCGCTGTGGGTCACGACAGGGTTCGGTTACAACGAGAGCTGATGTGTCTGCAGGGCATCTGATGGCCTTGAATTATTGACAGCATGTCGGTGATTGTGTTCCTGTGAACGAGATCTCCTGGCCTCTCGCTGTGATGAATGACCCACAGGAACGACATGTGTATATATGATCACATAGAGGGTTACAGACAGGGTCACTATGTCCAAAGAAAAGCAATGGAAAACTCAATGGAAATGAATGGACTAATTACATAGTTAACAACCACATCTGGTCACACACAAATCAAAGTCAAAATCACTTGACATGAGGATCAGTGAGGCGTTTAGCATCATGATGCCTGCAGTGTTTACAGAGGATTTGACGATTAGCCTAACGGTCCAAAAACACAGGGATCATTACAAATAACAGCCCAAGATGAACTAGAACTTAACAAATCCATCACCAGGCAGAAAACTACAAGATGATCAGTTTCTCTGAATCGGGAGTGATTTAGACGAAATCCAGATGTGCTGCATGCAGAAGAGAACTGACTCTTCTTACAGCAGCTGTTTCACAAATGGCTTCATTAAACTTTGCAAATATTAAGTTTATTTGTTACGAATGCAACTCTATTAAAATCTTTCTCTTGAGAGAATCCACAGAACTACAGCTGAAGACCAACGGTAATGGTCACAGTCTGAAATGACCACTAAAACACTTTCGCAACACAGACGAACACTCATTTTTGAAATCCTTTTCTTTTAAACATCTGCAATTTCAGCAACAATATTATGCATACCAAACATAGTCAGAAGCTATATTTGTGACCCTGGACCACAAAACCAGTCATAAGGGTAAATTTTTGGAAATTGAGATTTGTACATCATCTGTTATGATATTTCAGTGATGCTGATGGAACAGGGAAACACTCACCGATGCTGGTGGGGAAGATGTCCTCGTTATTGATCTGCATCTCTATCCAGTCCATCAGCAGGTTCATGTACTGCGGCGCGGGCAGCGGCGTGGGCTTCTTGTACTTGTTCTCGTCCTGCCATCGGTACTCGTAGCGCGGGCCGCCAGACATCACCGGACAGCTCCTGTCCGTGCAGAACTCGCACACCGTGCCGTAGATGAGGTTGATGCGGTTGAAGAAGTCCACCACGTGCACGGCCACCCAGTCGTTCAGATCCTCGCCCTGCGGCAGCTTCACCGCCGCTCTCAGATCCAGCCCCGAGCTCAGAGACGCCTGCGCCCGCTTGTGCAGCTCGAAACGCTGTGTTCCCGGCTCGAACCTGCGCTTGGGCCGGAACGTCTTGTCCTTGTTGAACACCTGTTTGAGAGCGATGGACATGACGGGTCACAGATGGAGAGGAGCGACAGGGCGGGTGGAGGACCTTCAGTCAGAAGAGCTGATCCTCTGCGTTATGACATGCTCTCCTGAAACACAAACGAGCCTTGGGTCAGAACCGGCCCTCACACGCTGATGGATGCGTCTGTTTAGACTAACAAACACTCACAGTTAGTCAAACATTTGGCTGCACTTGACAGATTTTTATGTTTCTCGTGATCTTAAACACCTATCGATCTAAAGGTGCTTCTTCTTAAAAGCTTGAAATTAACTTTGTAGACAAAGTAGTGGATACTGAGATGTTCCTCCCTCAGTAGTGTGTAGAAAGCATTGTTTTGATCACTACATTATTCCCATAAGTACAATGTATTGACTTGTTTTTATGGCTTCCGGCTTCGCTACTGTTCGGATGCTCTTGCTTACTGCTCCGCGCTTTGCTCCCTGTTTATGTACATTTCTCAGATTTTTCCAAGATTTTAACTTCAGCAGATCAGCACAGTGCTCAAACAACACATTTTTGGCACAAACACTAAACTAAAAACTTTTTGGGACAGGAATAATACTACGAAAAAGAAGACTCTTTGCCTCCCACTGCCAGCAACTTACACGAGAGTGTGTGTGGTGAGAAAGAAAATGCCTCTTGTGGAATCTACTTGCTGCATGAACTGCCACAGACTTCTACAAAGGATTGCGGTTCTTGAAACAAAGTTACTTGCTGGACTTTCAAAACAGGTGGAACACACAGCAGACCATCATCACGGACCCCCTCAGCATACAGCCGGTGAGTCCCGTGAATCTCAACAGTTAATACCAAGAGTAGAGGAACAAGCCGAAACTGATCGACAGACTAATCGATGGCACAAACAGGGAGCGAGACCCAAAGGCAAATGCAAGAAAAAGAGCAATCTTGATAACACTATATTGAGCAACTATAGACCAATATCAAATCTTCCTTTTATAGGCAAGATTATTGAAAAGGTAGTTTTTAATCAGTTGAAGAACTACTTAAACTCAAATGGATACCTGGACAATTTTCAATCTGGTTTCCGACCGCATCACAGCACAGAGACAGCGCTCATTAAGATAATAAATGATATTCGCTTAAATTCTGAATCTGGCAAAATATCAGTGCTGGTACTACTAGATCTCAGTGCTGCGTTTGACACTGTCGATCATAACATACTACTAGAGAGACTGGAAAACTGGGTCAGGCTTTCTGGGATGGTAATCAAATGGTTCAGGTCATACTTAGAAGGGAGAGGTTATTATGTGAGTATAGGAGAGCATAAGTCCAAGTGGACGTCCATGACATGCGGAGTCCCACAAGGCTCAATTCTTGCACCGCTCTTGTTTAGCCTGTATATGCTCCCACTAAGTCAAATAATGAGAAAGAACCAAATTGCAGGTTCTCGATTCCCAACCCTACTTTTCAGGAACTTCACATTTTTGATTTAGCTAATATTTTTTCCTGAAGAAAGATATACTGATGAAAGCCAAAAAATTTTTGAGGGGGGGGGGGGGGTTAAAAATACTTTCAAAAATGACTTCAGAAAGATGGCAGCATCATAATATCATTTTTACACAGAGATTGGTAGGTCTGTTAGTAAAATCTGTTGACTTTAGCAATCTTTGTTGCATTATTTGCCAATGGTGACAGTTCAAAAATGGGGAAAGAGCACTTTTCAAGTTTTTTTTTCTCCAAAGTTTGCATGTTCAACAATCTGAATATGGAGCCTCATTGAGATCGCCATATCTCTGGGAATGAATGATACAGGGGCTTGAAAATGAAGATTCCAAAAGAAAAGTTTATTAAGAACTAGAATCTAAAATCATATTGCGATATTGTTAATACTTGAGTTATAATTAAGCACGCAAACTTTGGAAAAATAATATTTATGGCACTCAGACAGGCATGTTCAATGCAGTTGTCTTGACAGAAGGAAGCGAGACACATCTCTAGTTTCAACATTATTTGTTCTTCAGACATTCCTCTTTAAAAGAAAAGAAGTATCATATTTATGCAAAGTGACCCACATTTGGTTTTTGTGTCCACTGAAAATGTGTACAATTTAACGATTTCCTCCTGGAGCCATATTGAAATTCCAATATCTTTGGAACTGACACATATAGGGGCCTTAAAAATGATGCCAAAAGGAAAATTTGTTAATACCCAATATCTAAAAGGGCATTAAGAAATCTCTAATACTTCTTGAGTTACGGTCATGAAAACTTTGGAGAAAAAAACTTGAAAAGTGCTCTTTCCCCATGGAATGACCCTATATAATCCTGCAGAGCAGACATAAATCATGGGGGTCATTAAGTGAATCTGTTGCATCTGTTTTGCTTGAGGCCAATAGTTGTGTAATGACATCATCCTGAAAAGATTCTCCAGCACACATGCTGTTCGACAGATTTAACACCCTGTAAAACATCCATCTAAAATGAGATCCAAACCAAAAGACAAAGCTGGATGTCATAAGGTGTGATGTGAAGGGTTCAAAGCATTTACTTTCATGACATCTCTGTTGCACAAATTAAATCTCATGTGGTTGCAATCCTAAACACACTCCACATCGCTCTCATGGCAGGAGTCACGCGACCCATGTCCGGATCAAGGCTGTTTGGATTACTGTACTCATTTCTGAGAGGAACACAGGGACACATTCCCACACGCCAGCTTTATGACCTGATACCAAAACGCTAGGGATGTAACGATATCAAAATCTCACGATACGATAATATCACGATATGAAGACCGCGATGCCATATTTATTGCGATATTTAAAAAAAAGACAAATGAAGAATTTGAAAAAAGTGAAAATTTTGTACATTTTAAAATTAAATTATTCTATCTAATGCACTTTGAGAGTTCAAAATTAAGCGCTCCAACCCATGTTCTTAACTAAGAAAACTAAAGTCAGTGAATTGACTTGTAGCTGAACTTTAAAGGAGACTCAACCCTCTTTTTATTTGTGATATTCTGTCTCAGTCTAAATTACAGTCACACTGGTGTTTTAGGAAGCCAAACTAATTAGAATAGAATAATAATAATAATAATAACAACAGTGACAGTAATAGCCATATATTGTAAAACAATTGCACTGTAAAATAAATGAAAATTAA
Source organism: Sinocyclocheilus rhinocerous (assembly GCF_001515625.1). Classification (NCBI taxonomy): domain Eukaryota; kingdom Metazoa; phylum Chordata; class Actinopteri; order Cypriniformes; family Cyprinidae; genus Sinocyclocheilus; species Sinocyclocheilus rhinocerous. The sequence continues at coordinate 61,191 of NW_015654505.1, forward strand.
TATTTCATAGGTATATTATTTTTGCTTTACATTACAGTAGGTTAATTACAATACTTCTTTCCTAATTTCTACACTTGAAAGAGATATTTTGAAGTTGGACGGCATTTAAACCGCTAGCTGTCAGCAATTCATACGTCACTTTAAACCTTTTATTTTGAAGTTAAACTCCAGCTTCAGTGAAAACAGGCTTACAAAAACACATCTCACTACAAATCTAGTGAAATGCTGTAATCATCTGCGAAAATAAAGCTTAACTGGTGTCTGTTGTGTTCCCAAACGCAAGCTAAACTCACAGAACGTGTGATAAAGGAGTGGACTGCATTCATTCAGTGTGAACGAGTCGTTCTGAGACGCAGAAAACACCGGATCACGAGCTGATCGTCTGAACCATGTGTGCGCTTCGCTTTGAAACCTGCAGCGAAAACAGACTTGATAAAGCCATATTGTGCTTTCGGTTTGAGTTCGTTTGACAGATACTGTGCCAAAGCATAATGCCTCAACACACAACTTTAAAGACTGTTTATGTTAGAATAAGAAGTTTAAATATATTTTAAAAACTACACTTTCGTTTCATATTGTCATGTGACCATGATAATATTGAGACAGTTTTGCTATCGCGATATCACAATATTAATAATATAGTTACATACATCCCTATGAAACACTCTGAGATTTGGCGCATCAGAACATTCAGTCAAACAGAAACAGCTCAAGACGACACCGTGACATTTTACAATTACAGCGAGCCGGCCATTATTAACAATCTGACTCAACCCATCCTTCACACCACATTTCATGAGCTCTGTTCCAAACAGAAAACATGAGGTAGAAGGAATAAAGGGATATCCTCATTCCTTACTAAACCTCTTGAAACCAGCCTGTTAAGATGCTGTACACAAACGGCCCAGTGTCTGATCCTCAAGACAGCATTCAGAAACACAGCAGGTCCTGGAGACACAGAACGAGGAGGACAGAGTCGAATGAAGGAGAGAAGTCGTATGAGCATTGAATGAGGGATTGAAGCGCCGCTGTTTCACAGAGACATGGAGAAAGTGCAGTGAAGATCAGCAGACAGTTTTACAGGAGAGAGCGCAGGCTGATGCTGGGTTTTGCCTGTTTTCTACATGTTACCAGTGAGTCAGTCTGTTTTCTTGCCAGTCAATGTTTAACTCTCATTATGTGCCCTAGTTTTCAAACAGGACAGATAACTAACCACACATTCTTGTGATCCGAGTCACTGCAGAAAAAAAAATCACAAAATGCGCAATTAGATCCATTTCGTTTTAATTGCTGTGGATAAAAAGTATCTGCAAACCAGCGAGTAATAAACATTCAATCTGTCCTATAGTAATGCTTTCGCAAACACTTTCATACAATGCAAATTAGGGGTGTGCCATATCATACCGTCCACGATAATGCCGGTATACATTTTTACATGATAAAAAAAAAGTGTCATATCGCGATATCAATGATATAGTGACGCGATGACGTATGGCGGATATAAGTTCCCTAGCGCGCACAACAACAACACCACAAACCCAACAGGTGTGTTCGACTTAAAGCAGCGCTGCGCAGACTGATCGGTGTATGACATCAAAGTATCGCGAGAGCGGTTCTAGAGAATGTTCGAGCGCACACTCTTACCGTCAAAAATAGGCGAGGCGCATATCTTTAGCAAAGCGACGCGGAGAGCCGCTTCTGGGCCGCTTCTGAAACGTGCCGCGGCGCCGCTGGTGTAAACACAAGCATTGACTAGAGTGGCCGCGTCAGAGCCCTAACGCCGCAGACGCGTGTAGTGTAAATTAGGGGTAAATAAGGGGTAAGTCACTCTCGCGGTATTTTGACGTCATACACCGATTGGTCTGCTTCAAGTCGAACACACAGCTGTTGCTGCAACCTTATGACAGCAGACTTACACTTCAAATTAGGTAGTCTGTCATCGATGACAGTAGCTCATTGGAAAAGGATGGAAAATGCCTTCATTTTGTTTGCACTAATAAATGCTGCTGCCTGCCAGCTGCAATCACCAACAAAAAATTGTTCCATGTTTTTTTTTCTATATCGTCATAAATATCGTTATCGCAAATATTCTTAAAATATCGTGATATAATTTTGAGGCTATATCGCCCACCCCTAAATGCAAATTAGGTGTGTTTTATCAGTTCACGTCTAATCAGGTTCATAATTACTGCCCAGATCCCTTCCTGATTAAAGCGCTGTTCAACAGGATCAAGGAAAGGAAATATAGCATAATACTATATGAAAAAGGTGTTCTATAATGGTCAGTACTTGTTTTCTAGGAGAAAAAGAACAGAAAAGGTCTGATAGTGATTCATGAAGAGGCCTTTTACCTACAGTATCACACGCATGTCAAAACACGCCACGCTACACTAACATCACACTGTTTCACTGCTTCTCAACCGGTTTGACCCACATTTTACATTGGACATCAAGCAGCGACCAGTACAAAATTAACAAAAATGATTATTAGTATCTTTTATTGCATAAACCCAGCAATACACAGATTCTACAGAGTACACAGGCTGACTTGCCTTTAACTGAAAACTGAGTGTTTAACTATTTTCCGTTTGCATTATTAACACACTATTTTCCTATTTAATGCTGTAAAGCTGCTTTGAAACAATCTGTATTGTTAAAAGCGCTATATAAATAAAGCTGACTTGACTTGACCAAAAACATTGTAGTTTTCCACTGTCCTTACAGTATGAGCATTTAATTCCTAACTGTTCTTTTTCAGTAGTTGGGTTAGTAGTAACAAAGACCCCTCATCTCATCTCATCTGCTAGTCTGTCTGCTGTAAACCTCACTGCAATAGAAGAATTCCTCTAGTTATGAATTAACACACTAAACCGAAGGAACAAAACTCACCTGACTAATGCAAAAGCTGCATACAAACCTCTCTAGACATTGACCCAGTGCCTTTAACTAATTAATTGAGTTCTTACATCACAAAGACTTGTTACTGGAGTAATATTTACACTTCTGTGTGAGGCAAAAAGGTGAATCGCTATTATCAATAAATGTTCTTTAGAAGTTTTATATCTCTGAAAGCTCTGTGTAGCTTTCAGATAATAATAATATTATACAGGACACATTCGTGTAATCCAGATCCCACAAACCCAACACTATCCCAAAACACTGTGAGTCTGACACGGGATGAAACGGCAAAAACACCGACTGATACTGTATCATCATACGAGAAGTTTGTGAAAATCCGAGAAAAGGTTGAGTAACACTTACCGAGCTGCTGCTGCTCCGAATGCGTGTGTGTGTGTGTGTGAGAGAGAGAGAGAGAGAGAGACAGAGAGAGAGAGAGAGACAGAGAGAGACAGAGAGAGAGAGAGAGAGAGAGAGACTTTTGACTTTTGAAAGCCACTTTAATTACCAAAAATATAAACCCATCATACATACATTAACATCATGAACACATTTTTACCCATCATATATTAATTAATATCATGAACACATTAAGGGAAGGGGGAAAAAATAAATAAATAAATAAAATTTCCATTCAAACATAAATCTTAAGAGATCCATCATCATCAATTCCACAGATACATTGATTTACTCCCCATACATTATTAAAAGTTTCTAAATCTTCCAACAAATGATAAAATGTATATTCTATTTTCAGTCTTGATTTTATTAAACCCTTTAAAATTAACACTGCATCAGTTGACCCCACACCACTGAGTTTACTTTTACGTGACAGCCATATTGCCATTTTGGCTTGTCCAAACAAAAAATTAATTAAAACATGAACTTGTTTTCTATTCCAGCAATATTTGGGTCCATAAATAAAAAACATCATAGAAAAAGCCTCCCCCAAAGTTTGACACCATTCCTCTATTTGAGCAAACAATTGCTGTAATCTCGTACATTGACAAAACAAGTGAAAAACTGTCTCTGTTGCTCCACAAAAAAGACACCCTTCCCCTACTTGTGGATCAATGTGTGCTCTGTGTCTGTTTGTAGCTATTATACCATGCACAATCCTCCACTGAAGGTCTCCAGACCTTTTTTCAATTGGAGGTTTGTACAAGGTCCTCCAGCTACCTTTAGGGGAAGCATCTAATCCAAAAAAATCCTGCCACTTAGACTCCTGAGAAACAATAATGTACAGTATGTGAAAAATAATGTGTTTTTTTTACTTTAAACCGCATAAACACATTTCATTACACCAAATACACAAAATAATGTTCTTTTTAGCAGCATCATATGACCCCTTTAATGACCGCTCTCTGATCTATAACATCTAACACACTCAGCAATGTATGTTTCCTAACGAACGCCTTCCTTGAATTACAAATGTGTTTTGTGTGTGTGTGTGTGTGTGTTTTGCAACAAGTAAAACAAGTCAATAACCGACCAACACTGTTATCTAGTGTTCGCATCGCAAGTTGTTTTTTTAACGAGAGGCTTAACTACAGCCATTTGAAGGTTTTTGGGACATATCCTGATTGAAGAGACACTTTTGGAAGTGAGCTGAACTGAATGAGGACATCACTGAATCATCAATGAACTGACTTCAGCTGGAAAAAATGATTGTTATTGTCCTCTTGCATTATTGAAACTATTTTCCTGTTGACACTGTAAAGCTCCTTTGACACAATCAATATTGTATAAAGCGCTATATAAATAAAGGTAAAAAAAATATATCCTAATGACATTGACAAATTAATAATATCCAGAAGAGGATCTATGACTTCTGGAAGCACCTCTTTTAGTAGCTTAGATTGAATAGGATCTATTGGCCAAGTAGGTTTTGATGAGAGAATGAGTGGAATTGTTTCTCAGGGGATCTATAGCACACTATCTGATGTGATACTGTAGTGGACTACAGGAATCAGCATCAAACAGATAAGAGAACTCCATTTACATATTTGATGGATGTGATTGATGTGAGCTGGATTTAGACCGTCATGAGACAGGTTAGTTTTAGCCACCCGCCCCACTCTCCACTACATATTTGGTTCACAACATTATTTCTATAAATATATCTATAAATAAAATTTTTACTTAAATGACCCAAAATAAAAAAATAATAAAAAAAAAATAAACTAAACTGGTTTCATAGCTCCTAGAAGAGAGTTTGTTTAATCTGATGGTGGAAAGGCATTGGTCAACTAACTATCTTCAAGGTTATGAGCAACACGCAGCATGTTAACAAACTTCATTTTTGTGATGATCAAAACACGGGTGTTGAGCTCATGCTGCTGTTGCGTTTACCCTCACACACATTCACCAGAGTAGTTACTACAGTTATTAGCCATCCTTTTCATAAACATTCCAATGATAGAGAAATCAAAGAGATTCTGAAAAAGACTCTTACACAGTTTGAATCATTTATCATATTTATTTGTTATGATCCCAGTGTAGTAATTCATATTTTGGAGGAAACTTTCATTATTGTGGTAAAGAGTTTTGTAAGGGTGGTGCCTTGGACCATATATACAGCTATTGACCATATATACAATCATCTTCCAATAAGTGTGTCAGTACAAGACCGTAATAAAGCGTGACATTTAGACGACACTGAAACTCATTCAAGCACAAGCTCAGCTCAAGAATGAGAGTGTTGTATTGAAACAGTCAAACACATGAACAATGCACTGTCACGTAAGGCAACTATGATTGAAGTTTTCCCAGAAAAAAAAATCTATTTTTATCCATATATGGCTTAAATTGATTCCACGATTATTAAAGTTTTGTAAATAATAAATGAATCAGTAAGGGGTGAAAAACAACAGCGAGCAGCTCAAAGCCCTTTGATATGTGACTCTAAGGCTACTGAAAATGTGTTTAGTGAAGTCCAGTTTGGTCATCTTAGTACATTAATCAAATCAAAACAAACTAGTCCGTATAAATTCTAGAGGTTTAAATTAGAAAAAACATTTAATAACTGAATAAACACTGATCTGCTGCCATTTCAACAAATCTGCAGATAATGAGAACCTGATTTACTGAAGCGTTTGTCACGGAGTCAGCATCAGCTCCAGCGTCGGTCGAGTCTCTCGTGCACCGGGGCTCATCTGGAGAGAGACAAATGCGTGTGATTTTAAGAATGAATGAGCAGTGGCGCCATCTAGCGGTCACACAGATTCACCACTGATCACATTAAAGGGGTCATATGATGCGATTTCATTTTTTCCTTTCTCTTTGGAGTGTTACAAGCTCTTGGTGCATAAAGAAGATCTGTAAAGTTGTAAAGACTAAAGTCTCAAATCCAAAGAGATATTCTTTATCAAAGTTAAGAGTCAGCCACACCTATATACAGTCATCTTCCAATAAGTGTGTCAGTACAAGACCGTAATAAAGCGTGACATTTAGACGACACTGAAACTCATTCAAGCACAAGCTCAGCTCAAGAATGAGAGTGTTGTATTGAAACAGTCAAACACATGAACAATGCACTGTCACGTAAGGCAACTATGATTGAAGTTTTCCCAGAAAAAAAAATCTATTTTTATCCATATATGGCTTAAATTGATTCCACGATTATTAAAGTTTTGTAAATAATAAATGAATCAGTAAGGGGTGAAAAACAACAGCGAGCAGCTCAAAGCCCTTTGATATGTGACTCTAAGGCTACTGAAAATGTGTTTAGTGAAGTCCAGTTTGGTCATCTTAGTACATTAATCAAATCAAAACAAACTAGTCCGTATAAATTCTAGAGGTTTAAATTAGAAAAAACATTTAATAACTGAATAAACACTGATCTGCTGCCATTTCAACAAATCTGCAGATAATGAGAACCTGATTTACTGAAGCGTTTGTCACGGAGTCAGCATCAGCTCCAGCGTCGGTCGAGTCTCTCGTGCACCGGGGCTCATCTGGCATCCAAGCGCATGGACTATTTCCACAAGTGCTAAAGGGTTTAGTTACTCTGACCGAATCAGATGAATTCAACGCTGCAAACGATCACACCTGAATCCTCTCACGCAGTTATTGAGTTAGTTCTGCTCTGAAGCGGACGATCCTCTCCTGAAACGACATTCGGTTCCACAAAGATCTGTGACTAGAACCGACATCGAGTCCTCCAGCAGCTAAACCTCCTTCTGTCCATCTGAACCTCCTTCAGTCAAAGAGAACACGTTCACACACATTCAGAACACAAGTCATGATTGACAGAAGAATTAAAACCCCTAAAGGAAAAGCTAAAACCACTTAAAACCGTGACTCTCTCTCGCGCGACTTCCCTCACAACGCACCGATGGTCTCTATTCCTTTCAGGACGTCGTAGATCTCTTTGGGCAGGATAACGTAGCTGTCTCCCAGCGCCGCGTCCCTCTGGACCTCGCTCATGGCTCTGAAGCGCTCCAGCTGCCTCTCCTGCCGCCTGCACTTCTGCTGCACCGTCTTCAGTCTCTTGCGCAGCTTCTCCATCTGCTCCTGCAGCTGCTCGATGCGTCTCTTCTGCTGCAGCGTGTCCTCCACCGTGTAGTTGTGGTCGCAGGAGACGAAGGCGCTGGTGTGGAGGTCCGGGCCGGGCTCGGCTTCAGACGGACACACCGCTGCATCACACAGCGGCAGGCTCAGAGGAAAGGCCAAGTCTGCGCTGAAGCTCTCCTCCAGAGACGCTGCCTGAGAACAACCCAGAGCAAACGATCAGCTTTACAGGGCTCATATTAGAGCGGGGCAAAAAACTGAAATCTCGACTTTTTCAGAACGTTTGACCAATTCTTGATTTCTACAATTTTAACTACCCTAGAGAAAAATAAATATACTAAAATACATTTGAAATACATTTATTTCATGCTAATTCATGTACTTGATAAAAATACCCTGCAATTGTACTTTTAGAATACTAAACTGGTATACTTCAAGTGTGCTAAATTGGAACAACTATTTTTGTACTTAATACACTTTAATAATGCTGAAGTAGTGCTGAGGTCCGACTACAGATATACTGAAGTATATTTGATTGTGCTAAACTTTAAATATCTTGACTGATTTTATTCAAAGATCATACAATCCTAATCAATAGTGACATTAAAACACATTTTAGGCTTAATATTAAGAAATGTGCATTGTGCACAAGTGATACTAAAATTAAGTTTAATTATAATTTTTTATATCATTAAGTCTCGAGTGATATGTCAGTAAATATGTTAATAGATTTGAACTATACTTAGTATGAAATAAATGTGTTTTAAATATATGACTTTTTTACTAGGGTAGTCAACTTGAATAATGTATCTACAACATGAATCAAGTAACTTTTTCTTTATTAACCTTCTAACTACAGAAAATTCTATTCCAAGTGCATCACACAATGAGTTGTCAACATGATGTAAATGTTATTCTTTGCAGAAAAGATGCATGAAATACCACTACATCTTGTACAAACTTGTCTTATACATATTATATGCTCAGAAATAATACGAGGAAAATGCTTTAAAAAATCTTTAAAAAAAGGTAATTCAAACTCAAAATGACTGAAGGTATAACACCAGCAGACTATTATTAACTATAAATGTTCTGTAAAAACAATGAACAGCAGCTTTCAGTCTGTCACCGTGATGCACACATGAAATATCAGTCATACCGCAGTATTGTTTACAGGTTTTTGTATTCGATTGCGCTGCTTTTCCATTGTTTTTCTGTGTAAACATTAGGGCTGGGTATCGATTCAGATGTCCCAATTCGATTCGATTCTTGATTTTTTGATTACATTCAGTGAATATAGTTTTAATACAAATGCTATTGATATTTCTAAAAAATTAACAGTAAACATCAGTTTACAAATGGCGAATTAATAAAAAGAAATTAAGAACCACATGCCTGTATTTTAAACCTATACTTTTTTTTT
>NW_015654505.1:70043-70152 GCF_001515625.1 Sinocyclocheilus rhinocerous
TTCTGGTAATCAGATGAAGGCATAAAACACATAAAACATTTATCCTAATCAAATGAAAAGTAAACCCTTTTATTGTTTGGCAAACAAAGTGCTGCACAAGCTGCACAAC
>NW_015654505.1:72010-72275 GCF_001515625.1 Sinocyclocheilus rhinocerous
CGCAGCACGACGAGGACACCAGATCCCCTGTTTATTTTGGACACTTGATTCCCTTTTTTCTGGACACTTTGTTTATTTTCTGTTAATCAACTGTGTCTGTCGTTTGCTCCTCCCGCGACAACACACCCATTACGTAAACTACGCCAGAGCGCGTACACGCCTCACGCACCGGATGCCGGCGGGGGCCCCAAAGCAGTTGGACATAGTGGTGTATTAGAGGTAAAAAATGATATAAATACTGTTCGGTTGCTGTCACAAACCGATC
>NW_015654505.1:72608-79537 GCF_001515625.1 Sinocyclocheilus rhinocerous
ATCACGCGTATGGCCATGATAAGTGCTGAATGAAAATGAATGACAGGCTTTCTGTTGTAACATCGCGCAAGGTAAATAAGGGTGACATCTAGTGGAGAAGACTAATGATAAGATTCACGGTAATCAGATCTTGTTTTAAATGTGTGCTGAAATAAATCCCGGAAAAGATCGATTTGCGGCTTTTGAGAATCGATATCGAATCGACGTCATTTAAAAAAATGATTAATCGAAAAATCGATTTTTTTTTGTCCAGCCCTAGTAAAGATGGACGCGTTTGACTGTTGTGTCGCGTCTTAATGCATGAAACAGTAGTCTAAAAACATGCAGCGCTCAAGTTAACAGAAGTTCACTCCCATCTTCTTGCATGCTTTTCTGTTCCACTGCTCGCGTCTTTGTCAACACAAAACTGCATTCTGTGTGAATGGCTCCTAGCGATATGAGTTTTTCCTATTTAATACTGTGAAGCTGCTTTGACACAATCTGTATTGTTAATAAATAAATAAATAAAGGTGACTTGCATCACATCACGTGCGCCGACATGCGGTTGGATCGTTCTTTTCTCTTTACTGTTATCATTGGCATATTGCCAAAGTGTCTAATACTAACGTTTGGTAATATTTCTATATTTAAAATTGCGATTCCTCGATTTATAAAAAATAAAATCGTGGCAAAACATTAAATTCAAATTAATCAATAAAATCATAAAAATCTCCCAGCTCTAACTCACATGATGGGAAATCGAAGGCCGTGTCCCGAATGGAGCGCTTGATGCAGACCTGCGCTCACAGCATTTGGGACAGGGCCGTGTTTTACCTGATCTTTGGAAAAATTAGAGTTTGAAACATTCTGTAACTTTCATAACGCCTCATCCCCAGTCCATCCGTCTCCAATAACCCAATCACAGCAGTTCAATGCTAAACTCCAATAACTCAAACCACACTCTATTATTGCTGTTTACATTTCAAATGCATCCCGGGTAAAAGTGAAAGACGTCTGCTCATCGGACACCCAACCCTTGTACTGAAACAACTGTTTTACACCAGTTATACCAGCTGGGAATGACATTAATGAGTCCATTAACCCAAAAACTAAACTCATTAACTGGCAAACTCACTGTCATTTACTTGAGACTCACTTTAAGCTGTGCTTGGCTGGACATTACAGACATCAAATAAGAGCAAGGAGTCTGAATATCTGTCAGATCCAATGAGATTCGAGGAGGAGGAGACAGTTTTACTGAAATCTTCCAATGGATCGTATGACTTCAGGAAACTGTAGATATACTGTATTGGGCACAAGTGCTACAGGTCACTTTAATGATCCATTCTGGAGCTTTTCTGGAGCCCATATTGGATCATTTCTGATAATCTTCTGACAATAGATTATCAGGAAAAAATACAAATGTACTGAAATGATGAAACAACACCTTTAAATGCTCATTAAAGTTAGTTCAGGTGTAAATCTGTGCGCAGTAGGGATGGGATGATTCCCAGATTCGCTCGGTGCTTCTGCATTAACAAGTTAACAATGCAATGCATCGATTTTAAAAAGTGTGCATCGGATACATGTTGGCATTTATATCACGATGTATCGTTTCTCACACATTTGCTTCGGTAAAAAAAATAATTACTAGTGGATGTGCTATACTTTTATTGTTTAGAAAGTGACTAATATTTTATGTGTAGGTTGATTTCTCCTCTCTTAACTGTTTCTCAAGCGCTCTCTCATCACTGCTTCTGTGTGAATATGACGCATCACAACACGACGGACACCGAGGAAAAGCAGGGATTAAAGTCCTTAATGTCGATCATGGATCAATCGATCCACCATAGCAAATATATCTGTGCTGTTTAATGCATTTGACACGTTGTGTTTTCCTCAGTGCATAACTGACACGTCACAGGTATATTTTTCATCTGTAAATGTTAGAAAGTCACGCAAACATATCCATTTTACTGTCAGGAGTGGACGAGTGAATGAGTGCTGCTGCACGCTAAACAGACGGAGCGCAACAGAATAATAGCGCAATAATTCCGAGTAAAATATGCAGTTTGCTAAAATATTTGTTGATGGACATTAAATGTGCCTTTTGTAGAAGTTTAAACCTACATTTAAGTGTATTTTTATGACAGCACTGACTGTAAAGGGAGTATTGTAATGGGTAAATCAAATGTAAGCTAATACAGTCTTAATTACTAAGCTCAAATGAGTTAATGTTTCTAATAGCAGTTTTAAATGTAGTATTTTTCTTTATTTTAACTTTTAATTGAGTGATTTTAATGCTTTAAAGAGCAATTTTATATTGTAATGTTCTGTTAACTATAAAGGTACAGCTGTCATATAAGCAGAGAGAAAGGCTGCATGGCTATAAATAGTGTGATATCAATGCGTTCCTGTTGGTCAGTGTTAGAGGAGCGCAGTTAGCCTGCTCCGGACCAGGTTAGTTTACCAGCATGAGTTATCACAGTGACTGAGCTTGATCTTTGTTAAATTTGCTTTATGGAACCTAATCATGTGACAATGAGTCAGACTAACTGAAATGAGCCTGGCTTATTTGGTAAACTAGTTTTATGAAACTGGCATCGAGGCGTTAGAAGTCAGAGGACACTCAAGTTAATTTATGACTTGCTGTCTGTCTGAACCAAAGAAATAAGTGCGATCATATGTTTTCCATTGCATCGTATTGCATGCAATCGCATTGTGTTGAATCGAAATCGTAATAGGGGTGAACCGTATCGCATCGGCCTCAGTACTGAGATGCACATCCCTACTGTTTTTCTTTTGGCGTTTCTAGTTTGAGAGCACGACTAACACTACATTCTGTCGTGTGACGTCACGTACAGCACACATCTGCATATCACCCAAAGACACCAGAGCTTTGTATTGCTTCTGGCCTGGCTGTGTGAGTAAAGGAGCGTGACCTGCATCTGCAGTCTGCTGGAGGAGAAGAGCGAGGGCACGGCGTGGTCCTTCAGCACACGGTTGTTGCACTCGCGCTTGAAGCAGTCTCTGGTGAAGTGCTGAGAGCAGATGTTGCTGTACTTGCTGGGCTTGAAGTTTCTTCTCTTCATAGCGGCCAGCCATTTCCCACAGACGTCCGGCCGGGCCAGAGGAAACCTGTGCAGTTATTCACAAACACCAGATTACATGCAATCACTAATAACCTCAGGATGGACTAATTCAGATCATCAGCAAATCACTTGATTGTCACTCAGCTATTTACCCGAAAGTAAAGGGAAGAGAGAATCTACACAAGACTTCAGTGGAGGAGAACATACTGTAGACAAACCGCACAGCAAGCGCTTAATACACAGGAATATAACAAACACATCATTTATAACACGACCTAAGACGGCTAACATCTCTGTTTGCTGATATCTTCATCATGCCCACAAGCACTGTCAATACTGTTTTTAATTAAGTCTAAGTAAAATAAGGCTTCGCTTCATTTCAGCAATTTCATGTGCATCGCATTTGCTGTCATCAAAAATAATGTTTAAATGGTTTTACTCGCCCTCACGTATGACTTTCACAAGAGAAGATACTCTGAAGAATGCTGGGAAATGTATGGATAACAAACCACTGAGACATTTCTCAAAATACGTTACCTTACTTTATTTTCCACAAAAGAAAGTCACACTGAAGCTACACGAGAGGAAATAAGTGAAGTCAGCATGATCGCTTACATTATTGCATCACTGAAAACTAGTGGACAATAAAAATATCGTGCCTCAAAACACATTAAAGATGACATTCCAGCTGATCTTTACTGGGAAACACATGCAGCTTGTGTCAATAAAGCCAGATGAAAGCCGCTGATGTGAACTAAACTAAAGCAAACTAACACTACAGCTGATTAACTCTAGGTTAACATGAGCAGAGCGACCAGAGAACTGTGGAAACAAAACAACAAGGTGCTGCGACTGTGACTCGATAGAAACACACAGGAGTGGAGCTCACTTATGAAAGGAGATGTTTTTATCTTTGTGGTATCTGTTTTTGCATCCGTAGGCCGAGCAGGACTGAACCATGTTTCCCTGCGATCTGAAATATGAAGATCAGGAATAATATTCGCTTTCGCTGGGAACAGGATCCCGTCGCCTGCACTTTACATGGCTGACTGAGCGAGTTCTCGCTCGGCGAGGTTCGGTGTTTCTCCAGCAGGCGGCGCTCTGCGGCTCATAAGAGGTTCGGTGTTTCTCCAGCAGGCGGCGCTCTGCGGCTCATAAGAGGGTCGGTGTTTCTCCAGCAGGCGGGGGCGACTGTGACTCGATAGAAACACACAGGAGTGGAGCTCACTTATGAAAGGAGATGTTTTTATCTTTGTGGTATCTGTTTTTGCATCCGTAGGCCGAGCAGGACTGAACCATGTTTCCCTGCGATCTGAAATATGAAGATCAGGAATAATATTCGCTGGGAACAGGATCCCATCGCCTGCACTTTACATGGCTGACTGAGCGAGTTCTCGCTCGGCGAGGTTCGGCGAGGTTCGGTGTTTCTCCAGCAGGCGGCGCTCTGCGGCTCAAAAGAGGTTCGGTGTTTCTCCAGCAGGCGGCGCTCTGCGGCTCAAAAGAGGTTCGGTGGTGGGCTCTGTCTTTCTGCAGACATTTAAACTCCAAGTGTTATAATCTTTTACAAATATTAAGAACAGTACCTAACATACACAGGCAAATCTTCCCCAGCAATCGCTATAAAGTCATTTGTAAACACACACATGTCTAGTGATCTCAGTCGACTGTGATTGGCCGATCCTGTGCAGCGCGGAGAAAAGTAACAGATATCAGGAGCCCGCCTGCAACAGTCCGGACAGTCCTTTACACCGGATCAATGGCATTTGCCCGCTTTTTGCACAGTCAACATTTAAACTAGATAATAACATTTTAAAATGGTTCGGTGTTTCTCCAGCAGGCGGCGCTCTGCGGCTCATAAAGCATCTCACCACGGGCTCTGTCTTTCTGCAGACATTTAAACTCCAAGTGTTATAATCTTTTACAAATATTAAGAACAGTACCTAACATACACAGGCAAATCTTCCCCAGCAATCGCTATAAAGTCATTTGTAAACACACACATGTCTAGTGATCTCAGTCGACTGTGATTGGCCGATCCTGTGCAGCGCGGAGAAAAGTAACAGATATCAGGAGCCCGCCTGCAACAGTCCGGACAGTCCTTTACACCGGATCAATGGCATTTGCCCGCTTTTTGCACAGTCAACATTTAAACTAGATAATAACATTTTAAAATAAGATCATTATTATTTAGACTCATCTTACCTGACAAATTAAAGCGGAAGCTTTCCATTCATCGCTTCATGATCATTTCCATTCAACACGCTTATTTTATTTCAGTGCTTGGGCTGCGTGAGAATCCCTCGGATCTGATTGGCTGTTGACGAGAAAGGGCGTGGCCTTCTGTATGACGACACCTGGAGGTCATCAGGTCACTGCTGCGATCTAAATACACGGATGACCTGATGATGCGTTTGCTGATATATGTACATTAATATTGATCGAACCAGGAAAACAGTGCAGGAGCTTTACATATGTATTATTAATTGTGCTCCCATACACATATGCTATTCCCTGGATATCTTTAAGTGTTGATAATTAATGAGGTGTCATAATCCAATCACAAACATGTACTGATATAGTGAGTCAATGGAAGCATCTGACAGAGTCACATACAGCCTGAGAGCATTATGAGAGTTTGAGTCCTCCGTCTCTCGCCGGTGTGAAGATGAACTCCATCCTCCGCATTGGGCTTATATGGCATATATGGCCAAATATACACGTACCACTTGTTTTCAGACCCTTCATTAATATGTATGTCGTCAATATTTCTGCTAACTGTTATCTTGAAGGGATATTTCAGAAGTCAGAAAGAGCTTTATTACCAACAAGCATGTTTACACACACAAGGAATTTGACTTGGCGACAGGAAAGTACAGACATAGCGCAAACATACATGATACAACAGACATGCGTAGTGTAGAGATGGAATATAACACTAATATAAGAAAAACTGAAAATGAAATAATGCACTAGATACAGAAGTAGAAATATAGAGGAAAAAACATGCAATTGTTTAAATGAATGTACAGATATGTTATTTACAAATGTACAGTTTACAAATGTACAATTTTCGTATTCTATGTATAAATGTGTCAGTTATGATGGACAATATATAGTTATGAATGTTTGAATCGTTCAGGCTGACTATAGCCTGCGGGGAAAAACGATTCAGCCAAAAATGAAGATTCTCTTATCGTGTCATTAGAGATATACACCAAGAGTTTTAATGTAGGGGGGGGGATAATCATTGCATATTAGTGGATAAAAGGCAGAAGTATTTTTTGTCAGCTTTCTTCATCTTATTTATTAGAAACGTTTCGTTAGATCTCACAGAACGTGAAGTCCTTATCTGTCATTCATGTTAGATTGCCTGCAGAGCACAGATGTTTTTGTGAGAGGTGCAGCTTCATCCTGAACATCCTTTGGATTGAGAGTATAAATCGCTCCAGCATCTGTCGTGCTGTGCAGAAGTGCATCACACTCTACATGTGTGTGTAAACAGGAAAAGAGACCCACAGAACAGGAAGCCCGGTGAGTGTGATGCATGTGACGGATAGCAGACGCTTGTTTACTCACAAGCACTGAGTGTGAGACGTGCAGCAGCTCTAACACACACTATACCTGCGTCTGCCTGATTTCTGCTGCTTCACTGAAAACACCTAGTGAGAGGTATGTCAGCTTTTACACTTATGAAACAACTCGGTTTACAGTCATAACAAGCATTTCAGCTGTGTGTTTCAGTGCTTTGACACAGATCTGTGTTTGTCACACTGGCAATGCAGTTTAATGCTCTCTCTCTCTCTCTCTCTCTCTCTCTCTCTCTCTCTCTCTCTCAGAGATCTAAATATGTACTGAGTT
>NW_015654505.1:80789-107900 GCF_001515625.1 Sinocyclocheilus rhinocerous
GTTTAATGCTCTCTCTCTCTCTCTCTCTCTCTCTCTCTCTCTCTCTCTCTCTCAGAGAATGAAAAATGAATTCAGTTTGTCTCATTTTTACAGGTGCATCTCAAAAAATTTGAATATCGTGAAAAAGTAAAAAAAAAAAATTGTAACATTTCAAAAAGTGAAACTTTTTTGAGTTTTGGATCTTTGACTTTCATGAGCTGTAAGCTCTAATCATCAGAAAACTTTTGAAATGTTTTACTTTACATGTAATGAATCTAGAATATATGAAAGTTTCACTTTTTGAAATGTTACAAAAAAAATGAACTTTTTCACGATATTCTAATTTTTTGAGATGCACCTGTATATGTGCATCCTGAATATAATATCCTGTTTTATCAAAGAGTTGGTTCAAATAAGAAAATGAACTTAAGTTGACAACCCAAAGTTGTCAGTGAGTAGCTTTGTCTCTTTATTTACACGCTGTATTTCTGCCCAAGCCTTTATTATACTGTACTAACTTAAATGACACCGTTAGGAGAGTAAACCTTCATTATCATGAATCGTTTGAGCGACGGGTGAAACGTGTGTGGTCTGTTGCAGCACGAGAGGGCAGTGAAGCTTCACAGAAGCCTGTATTTTCCTCTTAATGTCGATCTGAAGGCCTGCTGAAGCCCAGGACACTTCATATGCAATGGATTAGACTGATTATAGAATTCATAGCTCAGTGCATGTATATTTAATTTAAACGTGCTAGAAATAGAGCACTAAGTCAAGCATTTAGTGAGTATTTAACCCCCGATCCAGAACTCATGACACACTTGTATCTGAAGTCTGTTGCACGGTTTCCCTCGGGCATAAACACACTCATAAGACCCGTTTCTTTCCAAGCACTTCTTTGGCGGCACTGGTTTTAATCTGAACTAAAAATGTACAAAGTCTCCAAATCCACATGGTTTGAAATCAAAGTGTGGAAATGAGGACGCTTGGCTTCTCACCGGGGCTATTTCAGTGTCTCATATATTCGCATGTCTCTATTGACATCTAATTACAGTAATACCCACCTACACCAGAATTACAGCAGATAAGGCTCTCAGACGGCAGCTATTACCGTCAGCCGCTGGAGCGGAGCATGGCTGGGTTGGTGAGCAGATACCAGCGGTTCTCAGAAAGCTGCTGGGGGCTGATTCTGCATGAAGCAGAAGGGATCTCAGCTTGTCTGATGTGCTTTGGGCCTGAGGTGCACATGAATGTGGTGTGATTGATCGGCCCGTGGCCATGGAGATGTGCTGCTGCTGGATCCAGAAGCGTTCGACAGAACACCCACTCCTTCAACACTCAGCCCAGTCTCACTCGTCGCAGATCCTGAGCAGGGATTGTGTGGAGATGAAACAGACGGATCTCTGGGGTTTTCTAGCTTCTGTCAGCTGCATTTGATTCGATGACATTTTACATACGAATGTTACTATATTAACCTCAAGGCTGATGTATTCTTCAGATTCTCCATTCTGCGCTCTTCATTTCAAGAGGTCGTGCTCGTTTCCTATTTAGTTTAAGAGTTATCTAGATTTCATTAGAAAATATGAAATAACCCCCGAGAACTCATGACACACTTGTATCTGAAGTCTGTTGCACGGTTTCCCTCGGGCATAAACACACTCATGAGACCCGTTTCTTTCCAAGCACTTCTTTGGCGGCACTGGTTTTAATCTGAACTAAAAATTTACAAAGTCTCCAAATCCACATGGTTTGAAATCAAAGTGTGGAAATGAGGACGCTTGGCTTCTCACCGGGGCTATTTCAGTGTCTCATATATTCGCATGTCTCTATTGACATCTAATTACTACACCAGGAATTACAGCAGATGAGGCTCTCAGACGGCAGCTATTACTGTCAGCCGCTGGTGTTGGTGTGCCGTTCTCAGAGAGCGAAGCTAAGATATCATGGCTTGATTCTGCCGTGGAGATGTGTGTCCAATCAGAGCGAGATCTGCGTGTTTGGTGGCGTCTGAGCGATGCACACGGATGTGGTTTGATGGATGGATGGAGATCCAGAAGAGCGCTTGACAGAACGCCCACTGCTTCTCAAAACGCTTCTCCAGACGCACACTGATCGCAGATCCTCAGGAACAGTGTGGAGAGAAAACAGACAGATCTCTGGGGTCTTCTAGCTTATTTTACATACACATGTTATTATATTAACCTCAAGATGTAGTCAAGCCAAACATTATTCAGACACCAGATATAATGTTTGATGTTTGTTTACTAGCGGGTGCAGGACACTATAGTTCATTTATGTCAGTGAGGAGAGCAAAATAAAGTAAACTGTGACATATTATACCCAACAATTCTTCATACAGTGGGCTACCAGTGAAGTTTGGGAACATAAAATGATTCAGAGACTTTGAGCTGAGCATGTTTTGCTGAAGTGTTTTTCTTTAATTGCTCATGTGATCTGTTTACACCACAGACTGAACTAAATGAAACATTGCTTGCTAATTGGTTGAGCTAAATTGGTTTTATCTAGTTGTGTGCTTAAATTTAACAGCTGACAGATATTCAACCGAATTCATTATCAAGATTAATTTGTTCTGACACAGTTTAACTCTGAGTTCTTGTCATATTTTATTACTATTTTTTTTAAACTATAGCAAATAAACTGTGATAATGTGAGAAATGTTGAAGGTGTCTGAATATACTTTGTTTTGACTGTATCTATTCTTCAGATTCTCCATTCTGTGCGCTTCATTTCAAGAGGTCATTTCCTATTTTGTTTAAGACTATCTAGATTTTTACATTTTTCATGAGAAAATATGAAAAGGTTGCATGTAATGCAGTTTCTAAGCGGTTCGGAGTGGTTTTATCATATGGCTATGCAGTTAGGGTCGCTGTGTAGGTGTTTTATCTAGAAATGTTGGTAACACTTTAGAATAATGGTGTGTTGTTAACAAGTAACTATGCAGGAAGTAATAGGTAGCACTACATTAACACTGAACTTAATACTATTAACTAATAGAGAAGCGAGATTAACTAAGCAGTAAGTAGTAGCTAATTTAGGACAAAGGTAGTTCCTTATTAGATATTTGATCATTATTAAATAAAAATATCCTCATTGAGAACTACTTGTGAACTATGACCAATTAATAAAGAATCACAACAGTAACGTCTTAAAAGTGAACAATTGGGTTCTTTGTGGAAACTAATTTATGAATATGATATTATATGATAAGTCGGCTGCATTTTAAAATTGTGACTACTACTCTTACCAAAGGATAAATGTTCAAACTTAAACATAGAATAATAATAAAAATGAAAATTCACTTAAAAATGTTAATAATTAAGAAGTGATGCTGTCAAGCTCATGATTGAATTAGTTCACAATTATGATCTCTGCTTCGTGTCAGTTCAGTATCAATGTATCGTTCACAAGTAGTTCTCAATGAGGATATATATTTTTTTAGTAACTATCAAATATCTAATAAGGAACTAGCTTTGTCCTAAATTAGCTACTACTTACCGCTTAGTTAATCTCGCTTCTCTATTAGTTAATAGTATTAAGTTCAGTGTTAATGTAGTGCTACCTATTACTTCCTGCATAGTTACTTGTTAACAACGGAACATTATTCTAAAGTGTTACCGATATGTTTACATGCACTAATGAATCAAATCTGAATTCAGATTCAGAACGTTCTGTTTATGAACCGTGGCGCTGCGATCCAGTTCACATATTCATTTACTTGTACAGTACATGTATTCTGAACTAAACTTCAGCGCATACACAGCGTTCAGAACTGGAGAAAATAAGAAAATGGTAGTTTTTGCCTTGATAGAAATAAAACTGATATATGACAGAATATATTATAAACAAAGATTTCCTCCACTGACCAGTTCATAAGATGTGAATAAACATGCATATTCCTAAGATGTTTGTAAACATACTAAGCCTGTCAAGCAATTGAATTTTTAAACTAATTAATTACATGATGTGATAATTAATTCATCTAATTAATCACAAATGAACTGCACATCAATTTGTGCTGAGAAATGACTCCCCAAAAGATAATTTAATGTCGTTATTGTGTTAAATGAGAAAAGCATTGAATTGACATTACAAAAAAGAGGTTTAAGAAAGAAATATTTTGATTCAATGTCAGGAAATAAATGTGCAAACCTTCCGAAGCTCAGCGTCCTTAACGAACCCTATCTCTAATAGAGCCGTATCCCATCATTCATCATGCTCAGGAACATGCCCCAATCACAAGATGTGCAGGAAAACATTGCAGTGTGAGTTAATTTAATTAGATATTACAAATCATTTGTGTAAAATATAAAAGCATTGCACATTGTATTCCTGCAGAGATGAGTATGTGTGTTTTATAAAAAACATTTGCAACTGCTTTTTATCATTAGATGCACCACAGTTAAACTGTGCTTTATAAATACTAATAAATGGCCAGTGAGTTAGTAATATGCATGATAATAAGTAGTTAGTTAACAATGAGAATTGGTCCTTAAAATAAAGTGTTACCGTTTAGTTTATTTTTAAAGTGCAAAGTGTCCAAAAGTCTTGTATTCCTCCGTATTAACTATCACACTGCTTTGTTGGCTGGGGGTTCAAAAGCGACCCTAAACAAATTGCAGGTCGTGCAAAATTCGGCTGCTAGAATGCTAACTAGAACTGAGATTAGAGATCATATCACTCCTATCTTGGAATCCTGTTATGAATTTAAAATTCTGATGCTTCCTTATAAGGCTGTGCATGGTTTGGCACCTCAATATTTGTTTGAACTCTCTGTACCCTTCGCTCTTCTGAAACTGTTCTGTTAACTGTTCCCTCAACCCGGTTAAGATCGATGGGTGATAGGGCTTTTTCTTCTCTAGCTCCAAAACTCTTTACCTATTGAGATAAAGCAAGCGAAATCCCTTATCATTTTTAAATCTCACCTTAAAACTAATTTCTTCAGGGAAGCTTTTACTTGAATTTTTTATATTAATTCTATATTATTTTATTTTTAAGTGTTTGAATGCATTTTGAATGTAACATTTAAAGGCGCTATAGAAAATACAGATTATTATTATTAAAATGTGCAAATAAAGCTCTGTAAAAAAACTTTACTTCTCTTTGCTGTAAGTGCATCTCACAGGATAGGCCTAGTTGACAGTTCTACACAGTCCACTTGAACATTTCGGACAAATACAGCAAATACGTTATGTAAGTAGATGAGTGGTCAGATGCAAAGACCGCAAGTGTGGCTATTGGGACGAACTGTCTTTATGAACGAGTCATTGACTCACTCGATTCATTCAAACCATGGATTCATTTCGTAAGGAATCACTGCTGTGCAGTCGATCAACAGTTCTGCTGTGACACTGGTTGGAATTATTTTCATTTGCCAAACTGAGCAAAACAGACATCATTGTGTCTTAAACACAATATTAACTTCTTGTTTATTGAACCAGTGTATAAATCAGTATCACATTTGCAGTCGTGCAGATAATGGGGAAAGGCAGCACTCTTGCTGGAGTGATATTGCTAAACTCTATCATATGATATAAATATAAGAGGGTGATTTTGTTTGCCCTCATATCTTGAATTGTAGGCTCATATCACTGCATTCTAATAGACTCCATCACACAGTCAGTCATCCTGCATCATGTTCATCAGAAACTGCATCAATGGAAGATGACGGATGTTATTTATTCCATAATCAAATGAATGTGTTAACTCAACAGCAATAACGCATTAAGAGCTTATTTGCAAAAGCAGATAACTCAAAAATCATGTTTTTTATTATGTTATCATGTTTTTATTGTGTGTTAGCTGCTATTTTAGTTATTTTTTAAAGTTATCTGTTTTTGCAAATGAACTCTTCGCATACAGATCATGGCACTGCACATGTGCACGAGGTATTTTTGAATCATAAACTAGTTGTATTTTCATCACGTCAGCATCAGTCAGTAGTAGCGATGACTGAGTAAGTGAGCAGCACGGTCATTTCTTCAGGGTTGTGGGAACAGGGTTTTACCCTTCATCTACATGAGCTGTGAATGCAGGGCTACTGAATGAGATGAATGTTAATACAGGCTGTGAATCGCTCTGAACGAATCCAGACCATAGACTGTATAAAAACATGGACGTAGTGTCCGTGACGTCACCTGTAGGTTTCCAAAGAGCGTTTTTGAAGCTCAAAGTGGGCGGAGCCGGCCGTCGCCATCTTGGCAGTGCGTCACCGCGCGTCCCTCCCAGATAATCGAAAATGGGCAAAGAGGCGGGAGCTGGTTGCTGAAACCCAGTGGTGGAAAGAGTACTGAAAAAATATACTCAAGTAAAAGTACCATTACCTTCCAAAAAATGTAGTGTGAGTAGAGTAAAAGTACTTGTCCAAAAAACTACTTGAGTAAGAGTAAAAGAGTAGCCTATTTAAAAGTACTCATGAGTATTGAGTAGTGAGTACTGAGCTGTGGATTCTACCCCAATTTGATTTGACGAAAGTCACGAGACCTATTACTATCTCTCTATCCAATCACGTTGATGGATAAAAATGAAATTAAAATAAGCATGTAACGACCACAAACGGAGGAAAATAGCAGAGTAAAAGTACCGATACATCACTTAAAATGTACTCAAGTAAAAGTAGAAGTACACAATTTTTAAACTACTCAAAAAAGTACAATTACTGATAAAAACTACTTAATTACTGTAACGTGAGTATTTGTAATTCGTTACTTCACACCCCTGCTGAAACCACGCCCACCTAGCTCGACGGCAGTGTCAGCAGTGGCAGTCCACCTGTCACTCAAGTGGCCACGCCCTTAATTATGCAGAACTTTAAGGCTTAATATAATTTAAACGGATGAGTTATAAAAAAATTCACCCCCTCACAGTTGTCATGAAGGGCAAAATTAGCTATATAGACCAAAACCATTTTTTGTACCAGGCTGTAAACATATTTTTTTCTGCTGTAAAATTGGGCATTTTAACATGGGGAGTCTATGGGACTGACTCTCTTTTGGAGCCAGCCTCTAGCGGCCAGTCGATGAACTGCAGTTTTAGTCACTTCCGTGTTGGCCTCACGAGAGAGAGCGGAAAGTTGCCGCTTGAGCCAGACGCAGAAACGAACATTCCCGTGTCTGTCTGCCTCCAGGCGCTCGCCGGCAAAGATGTTCAAAATGCTTAATTTAATTATCAACAACATTCTGCCGGCTTCAAGGCAAACACATTTCACATTACAATAAAAGTAATTAGAAAGGAAAGGAGTTTTTGTGAATCACGCTGTTGTTGTGACGCATCTGTTGTCTGCTTGTGTTACTGTAATCAGCACCTGCGGGTGTCTGTGGCTTCGTCTAGGTGACTCTTATGGGGTTCAAATACACGTTGCAATCTTGTAATAGCAAGAATTGGTCAGAAGGTCATCATTTACTGTCTTTTCTTTCCAGACCAGCGAGACGATGTGCCGTTTCAATGACAAACGCTTCCTTAGAGAGAACATGGCTTCACTGATTTTGACAAAACCTGTAGAATCTGTATTCGTGAAAGTATTAATATTGAACTGTACTGTGAACAATTAAGCCTTACATTTCTAAAGCAGCTTCTTTACTTTCTGTTCTCGCAGTGCTATTGCTCACGCACACACACACACACACACACACACACACACACAGACACACACACTCACGTACACACCACACACTCACACACACACACACACACACTCACACACACACACACTCAGAGAGTGGACTCTGAGAACATGAGCTCAGGCAGCTGATGTCATTGCTGCTGATAACAGCTTTCAGATGTGTTTTTGTGCGCTGCGAGCCAGCACAAGGGCTATTTATTCCATTACACACTACGCAGGCATCAAGGCCTGTGCCAAATAATCTCGCAGTGATGTCACAGTGGATGTGTGGGGTTACACGGGACGCCGCGGAGCGCCGTGATGCTTCACACAGAGAAGGTGGATCACGTCACTACTACAGTGCTGTTCTCATTCACAGTCAAGCACATTCAAGATAAAACACGTCAGGATTACGCTTCAAAATCACTTTCAGTTTCAGCTGCTGTTTATGGTGGCTTTTCTATTGTTTTCAATTGTTATTTGTTGTCTAACATTTGGAGACAGATTGAATGCTTGTCCAAAAAGGCTTCAAAGTAATCTATTACTGTTTGGCTTTCTCTAATAGAATAAGTGGCTCTATGTGAGACGAGAGCTAAAGGTCTTTCTGTTAAACCCCTCGCTAGCTCAATCTCATCTTTCGTCAGAACGGTTCTCATGGATACCGGGAAAATATTTGGATAAATGTAACACAGGGCTGCGCTAGCATTAAGAGCGATGCTCTCATCAGGAGAGCGTGACCCTCCGGCGTGAGGTAATCGCTGGAGACCTGATGAAATCAATACTGTAAAAACAAACTGCTTCACGTTTCAAAGAGGTTTGCTGCCACGGCTCCGTGATTAAAAATGTTTTCTAACCTTACTTTCCAAAACACCGCTTTAGTCCCGTTAGCGCTCGGTTCAAATGTGAACACTGATAAAGTGAGCAGTGTGATGTATGTAATGCAGAAGTGTGAAAATCAACCACAAAACCAGTCATACACTCTTAAAAATAAAGGTGCTCACAGTGATGCCATAGAAGAACCTTTTTTGTCTACATAGTTCCATAAAGAACCTTTAACATCTGAAGAACCTTTCTGTTTCACAAAAGCTTCTTTGTGGCGAAAGAAGGTTCTTCAGATTATAGAAAGGTAAGAAAGAGATGGTTCTTTAAAGAACTTTTGACTGAATGGTTCTTTGCGGAACCAAAAATGGTTCTTCTATGGCATCGCTGTGAAGAACCTTTTAAGCACCTTTATTTGTAAGGGTCAATTTTTGAATAAATAAATAAATGAGCTTTCCATTGATGTATGGTTTGTTAGGATAGGACAATATTTGGCTGAGATGCAACTATTTGAAAATCTGGAATCTGAGGGTGCAAAAAAATCTAAATATTGAGAAAATCATCTTTAAAGTTGTCCAAATGAAGTTCTTAGCAATGCATATTACTAATCAAACGTTAAGTTTTGATATATTTACGGTAAGAGATTTACACAATATCTTCATGGAACATGATCTTTACTTAATATCCTAATGATTTTTGGCATCAAAGAAAAATGTATAATTTTGACCCATACAATGTATTGTTTGCTATTGCTACAAATACTGTATACCCCAGCGACTTAACACTGGTTTAGTGCTGCAGGGTCACACTGAACTCTGGATCACCTGCGTCACTCAGTGCTTTCGTTTGTCTGTGCGCTCTGTTGTTTCTGATGGAGTAGAAGATTGATTTGTGTTTGACTTTGTAAAGCCTGTCCTACTAAAAAAAGATCTGAAGTGACAGAAAAATGTTAATGAGCTGTTAATGCCCTCCTGAATCCTACATGTTATTCCAGTTTAACGGAAAGACTAATTATATGTACACAAGCCTGCTTGAGGTTTGATGTCAGACGTTTGGGTGGAACCGAGCCGAAACCAGCGCTGCCAGACCAAAGTGACCTTGATTTATCTTTGCATTTCCTTCAGGATGCTTTTCATAGATAATAAATGTCAGCATGACCGATCGGATTAGATTTTAGATTAGAGCTGCTTAGGAATATTGCCTTCATTCAGACTCCAGAGAACCGCTCAGTCCTGCGCTCG
The DNA here is from genome assembly GCF_001515625.1 of Sinocyclocheilus rhinocerous. Classification (NCBI taxonomy): domain Eukaryota; kingdom Metazoa; phylum Chordata; class Actinopteri; order Cypriniformes; family Cyprinidae; genus Sinocyclocheilus; species Sinocyclocheilus rhinocerous. The sequence goes on from NW_015654505.1 coordinate 90,444, forward strand.
CGGACACAACAACAGCCGCCTTACACACAACTAACACACTCCTTCGCTTTGGCGTGGCTAACAGGGCTAGTTTTCTACATTCACACACGGCTGTGTTTCATTCTGTCAGCATGAAAAATCTGGCAAGGTGAAGCCTTAAATTGCACTCTATTAAATCAAATTAAGTCCAATTAAACATCTAGTCTAAAACAAACAGGTCAATCGGTTTAAAATGTGGCTTGGTCCATTGTTTGAACAGAGTTTGGAGGTCTGGTTCACCTTAGAGGATATTTGAGCAACATAATCACTTTCCCCATCAATAAAAAAGAAAGAAAGTAAAGTGAGAAACGTGATCCGTAGAACAGCTAGAATAATCAGATCCACAAGAGAGGATCAGAGAGTTTCAGTTCTGTCATCTTAACGTCCCTGATGAATCACCAGATCTACGGCAAACTCCACGAGCTGGTCATTTTCACACATTTAGCATTTATCATCTTCTATCTGAACACACTGAATTCCATCTTGCCTTCTTTTCAGTTATTGCATTCGCTGGGAATCAGATCCATGACCGTTGTGTTGCCAGCACTAACCTTAAACATGAGAATCAGAGACTTTTTCAACTGTGTATTATAGAGAGAAAAACATGTGATGCATTAAGAATTAAGATGCAATTGCAATAGAAGACAAAGTAGCATATCAATGTAGATGTTTCATTATATAATGAATATTTGGAAATTCTTAGAAATAGCTGTGTTACCTCCTCGCATCTTACCTTTCAGACTATTTCTTGAAATGAAATATATCTGCAGAATTGTTTGCTCGGCCGCATGCAGTCTTCAGCTCTCATTAGACGATGGCTTCTGCTTCTTCCCTGATCTTTCGTCCGAGCCTCGAAGTCGCAGTGTTTCTTCAAGCCACAGGGCACGATGTGTGAGAGATCTGAACTGGTGCGGGCCAGCTGCTGAGAAAACAAGCCATTCGAGATGTTCGAAAGCTAATGCTGTAAAGATGAGGAACGCTGCTCTTCAAGTTACTATTATTATTATTATTGTATCATTTTGACAGCATGGAGTAATTTCAGGTATGTGTGCCCTGCTGAAGTAAACAATAGAAACCATCACAGAATTTGTAATGGTTTTACTGGTTTTAATGGAAACTGTAATGGACCCTGTGGGTCTCTACTGGTAATTGGTCGCCTCTATTGGTGGCTTGTTAAAGTCAATAAATCCTAATGGAATATGTCCCAAAACACAATTTTTTATGGTTTTAATGGTTAAAAGTTGATGGTTTGCAATGTTTATAAAGGTATTTGTAGTGGAAACCATTATAATTTCTGTGATGGTTTCTGTTTTTAACTTCAGCAGGGTGAGCATGTGCTTCAGAAATATAGAGCAGCGGCTCTCAGCACACTTCAGGATCCATAAAATTATTTAGTGCTGTCAAATTATTAATCGCGATTAATAGCATCCAAAATAAAGGTTTTTGTTTACAGAATATATGTGTGTATACTGTGTTTATTTATTATGTATATATTAAGACACACACATACAGTATATATATTGAAAATATTTACATGTATATATTTCATATAATTTATATTATAGCCTATATAAATATGTAATAAATAAACATATTTTTCTTAAATATACAGTATATATGCATGTGTGTGTATTTATATATACATAATAAATATTCACAGTACACACATATATTCTGTAAACAAAACCTTTTATTTTGGATGCTATTATCGTTTGACAGCACTAATTACAATATAAAAACGTTGAAATGCTATACAATATTTTTATATTCCTTATTTTCTCCTCTCAGTATCTGTTGTTCACACTGAAGAACATACTATTCTCGAAACTTCTGGAATCACAAAATGAACCGTGGTTCGTTTAATATAGAGACTGTTTGATAATAAAACGGTCATAATTTCAGCAGAAAGAGCGACGGGTAAACATCACATACGGGGGTTGTTTTGGAAGTCAGAAAGGGTTTTATCAGTCACGGCTAATACGATCATAACTCTCCCTCATCTGTGATGCAGAAGCCAAGAGCTATTTCAGAATGACACGGGCTCACGCTTCTTCTGAACTATGATTAATGATACGAAGAAAAGAGAATTTCTCTGAGAAGTGGGGTATGGGAGGGGAAACACCTCCAGATGCTGTAATCGTGGTTTCATCTCAAAGTTACAGGCAGTTATATTTACAGGAGGACGGTCCTCCTTCTGCCGTGACTGTACAATAAGAAGCAGAACTGTGTGGATGCGCCGGTATTTCCTCGTCGCTGCACGCACGCACGCACGCACACACACACACACACACACACAAACACACAAGAGGGCGTGTGACCCTCCTACTCACATGTTGCAACCTTGATTACACACCCGCTCCCTCCCAAAGCAAATATTTCACTGATCCCTCTCTGTCTCTGTTATGTTCAATAGTTGCACTGATAATGACTCGTAATCAGAATGTATTAACAATTCCACAGTTCTGGCATTGACTCTCCTTTCTGCCAAACAACCTCTGCTGAAAAAACAATAAAAAACCATCACAGAAATTCTAATGGTTTCCACCATTACAAATATTACAAACCATCAATGTTTAACCATTAAAACCATTTAAAAAAAAACAATGCACATGTTGCATTGGGATTTAGTGGTTTTAACAAGCCACTAATAAAAGGCACCATTACAGTTTCCATTAAAACCAGTAAAACCATTACCATTACAAATTCTAATTTTCTTTCAGCAGGATCATGTCAGACGTTACACGCGGTTCTTTGTAGGATAGCTATTTTAGAAATAAGTAAAAACAACAACTACATTACATAAGACATGACTTCATAGAAAGTCTTTGCATTTTCTTCATGATTGTCCCTCTTTTGGGACGACGCCTGCTCTGTGACGCGACAGAAAGTCTATCGAGCCGGAAGAGGCTGAGAACGGACGGAAGTCTTCGACCCAAACCCGCTTCTCCTGCCGCTGTGTGGGAAGAAAGGTGGGCAGAAGCAGAGAGTTAGTCATTCCCAGAAGACTGAGCATCCGCATAACTCCGAGGAAGAACACTAACGCGGCAGCAAACCTGCAGAGCAAAACTTATTTTGTTGACTTGGAGCCTGAAGACATCACTTTGTAAAGTATCCAGCAAATATAAATATATAAATCACGTTTAGAAGGCGCTCAACTGTCTGTTGAGGCTCGTGATTTATCGGTTTGTCGTGGTTTTCTTATCTCTGTGTAACTCTATGAAGGAGATAGCCGGCGGGATCTGAGATTCCCCTGCAGCTCCTCAGCTCTGACTTTTACTTTCACAATGACCCAGACAGACGTTCCTTGTGCTTTACTGGAAGTGCCGCTCATCTTTATGGGAACGGCTCTGACACGCTTCTCGTACTTACAGGACCTAGAGGAGGCACAGAGTACGTTTATGACCCTTGTTAAGACAACTGACTAATGACTTTTGCCCAGACTGTCGTGTCATTTCTCAAATGCCAGATTTGTGTGTGTACTGCACTGAAACACAAAAACACAGAATTATGGTATTAAAGAAAGGCATGACACGAGCAAGACAAGTTTTCAGAAACCTACTCCTCTTTATTGTTGATCAAATAAGAAAACAAGGGAACAATGAACAGCATTTGAAGACTGCATGTTATTTAGAAGCAATTAAACCAGCGAGGCAAGTCGCCCCTCAGTCACACCCCATCAGCCCGCGTTTGACCACCAGTCGCTCGAGTCTTTGTGTAATTCTCTCGAAAAACAGTAAATGAGGCTCCAGAACCGGCCGTCAGAATCTGACACACTTCCACATCAAGACACCGTGCTGCTGTAACATATTCATCAACAAACTACATCTTTGACTTAAAATGCTCAGTCATGAAAATCTGAATCTAATTCGGGATCAGGACTGAGAAGATAATCGTTACACAAACCGCCTTCTGTACATGCAAAGTAAACGGAGTAAACTAATTTTCAGTATGTGTACATATGACACACAGTAAAGAAAAAAGACCTTGTGGTCTGTCAAAGATTTCTTCATTTTGAAATGAACGATGCAATCAGTCTTTAGAGTTGGATCAAAAAACACAGCCATACAGTCCCGATGTCCCAAGAAACAACGAAAAACACAAGATTTAGGGTTAAAATAGAGGAACACAGAACAATCAGGAACAAATCAAGGACCAGTGGAAAAACTGGAGCACGCGGTGGACAAATGTACCAACAGCAGGCGTGTACGAACACAAACCAGCAACACAGAAACGCTTGGAGCCGAGCTCAAATAAAACACCACCACACTGCTCAAGAAAACCACTTCAATAAATAAAGTATTCGGAATGATACAAAGCAATACAGTAGGTACTGTACACACACTATTCTTAAACAAAACAATTTTGTACAAAAATACAATACGTTTGTGACATCAAAAACCTTATTCAAGTTTCAAAAAATAAATATCTTCTTGTTGCACAAGGTTATTTGACAGTTCTAGTACCAGTCTCAGGTATCCCTACGAATCATCTCCAAATGGATATACATATAAATAAAATGATCTGCATCTCCATTGACTGTAAAAGAAAGGCATTGAACAGCAGTTCTGAGTAGCAACACTGGCAGACGTACAGGACTCTTTAACACATGGATGGTTTTCACAAAAGCAGGCCTTCTACGAGTTGTTTATCGCAGCGACGCGAAGCTCGTGACTTCATCTAGCTGATCTGACGTCTGCAGTAGAGCGCGGACTTCTGCTCGCCTCGTAAAACAATGTCTGGGTGCATTACCCACAATCTTGCAGAATTCTGTTCATTTATTATTTTTTTATCTACTATAAACATAGTTGTAGTTATAGTTCAAACTGTCATGCTATACACAGAGGATAAATATTACACATCATTTAATGTTTCTGATTTATGTGCAATCGTGTAGTTTCAACAAGACACTAGTATTCCAACCGTATTTTTCCTCTCCTCAGAAAACAACATAAATACAAATTATGTATAAATAAAATTCATAAAAAAATAAAAAATAAAATCAAATACAGAAAAAATGCAAAATACTATTGATCAAAAGCCCTTTTGTTGTCGTTCTGATTTCAGGTCAGTTTTGACTCTTGACTTGGTGCATTTTTCGATTTCTTTAGTCCAGAGTAGCTTTTCCACACCGTTACTCTAGGTTAACACAGCATTAATACTCATTAGATAATGGCAAAAACACACTATCAACCCATTATTAGGACGTATCTCCTGACGGGAGACTACAGTGCAAAAGGTCTCGGAATGCTCAGGAAATTCCCAACTCAAAACCGGCCAAAGGTGCCATTAAAGTTTTGCACAGTACCACACTCCTTTATCCGCAGATGTCTCTTTGCTTATAATGTTGCGATATTAATAGGTAATACTTTTGAAAAAGTCTTGGTTCGTATAAAATATTTTTTTCTCATATTCACAAATTGCACAATATCAAACCAACCAACCAACCAACCAACAAACATATGCTGTAATGTTGTTACTGAGACAAGGTGACAGATTAAACCAAGAGATTTCCACTAGAACACAGGTGACATCTCAAAGCAGTATAAAGGGATCGGTTCTCTTCCACGTGTGTAAGAGTCCGTCAGGTGCTTTGGAGAAAAGTTTGCATAATAGTGCAACAATTTTAGAAACACGAACCCCTAAAATATATAAAGTTTTTCCATAGGTTGAACGAGACGTTGATTATCAAGAAAAAAACGTTGAGGAAAGTTTCCATCGGCCTGAAGTGAAAAATTGCAGTTGCAAGCTGGGATTAACAGGAAAAGAAAGAGAAAAATATTCAAGTGCAGAATTTTTGTTCCCTTTATGACCATCCCACCCGCACTGCATTTGCATCCCTGTCGCTTTGGCCTTTTCGACCCCGAGTCCAAAGAGCGTTTGAAGAACGTACTTCGGGAGCATGTGCAGGTTTGTCAATCCTGGACAGATGGAAAGCGGCGTCGCTCACTGACGGGTCTCCCCCGCCTCGCCCTTTGAGCAGAAGCAAGACGGGGCTGAGAGAGACAGAATGAGCGCGAGAGCAGATAAAGAGAAAGTCATTAGAAAAGCCTTGCACGTGTCTTGTGGTTTCAGCAGCTGGTGCTCTCGCCACTCTTGGCCATGCCGGCTGAGCTGACGGCGATCTGGCAGCCATTAGTGACGTGATTCATGACTTTCTGTTTGAGCTGAGCCACCTGCTCTCTCAGGATGCTGGCGTGTGTGTGTGTTCCCTTGAAGGTCAACAGATAAGCCAAGCTTTTCCTTCCTTATGAGACTGGATTCATTTAAAAAGAATAATTGCTTATGCATACATTACTCAAATAGTTTTTAGCATATATTTTTGTGTTGTGCAGCTGCAGTGGCATTGCATAATATATCAAACTGTAACGTTCACCTCCACACAACATGTTCTGAATTTGTTTGGTTCTTATTTTATTCATTCAGGAATAACATTTGCATCCATGCACCGTTCTGGAGTGTTTTAGTTCTAATGGAGAGAAATATGAAAAACGTTGCTTTTATAAACGCTAGTTTGCTATTATATTCATTTTCTAAGTGTGTTGCACAATTAAGTCACCATATAATGAGATATCGCTTTGCTGGATTACAGAAACCAGCGGGTCTGACATGTTTGGCCTGGTCTCGCTCCCCAGACGCTTCACTTCCAGTGTCGTTTCCCCGTCTGTATTAGTTAGCCGCTCCAAAGGTGATCTGCTCCGGGGTATTTAACTCCCCCATCAAACACACAACTGCACTCTTAATAACGATTGTTTAGGGGTTTAGTGTGTGTGTGTGTGTGTGTGTGTGTTTGTGTGTGTGTGTGTGAATAACATTTGCATCCATGCACCGTTCTGGAGTGTTTTAGTTCTAATGGAGAGAAATATGAAAAACGTTGCTTTTATAAACGCTAGTTTGCTATTATATTCATTTTCTAAGTGTGTTGCACAATTAAGTCACCATATAATGAGATATCGCTTTGCTGGATTACAGAAAAAGGGAGAAACTGGTGAACCAAACCATCTGAGTGAAAAATTTGGAGCAGAAATTTAGCATTTCAAAGGCACACAAACTAATAAATTGGCTGTGAAGCCGTAATAAAATAATCTTTCGACCCATTTACGTCTGATGTGAAAAGAGTTCTGAAACGTGTGCCGTTTGTGTGCATGTAAAATATCTCAGCCTTCCTCCTACAGCTTTTTGCCATCGAGAATGTTTTGATGTTGTTGTCCACCTCAGAATGGCTCAAATGAAAGCAGACTTTCTTGAATGCACATAAAAACCGCATTCAAAAGCTGCAATTGAGCTGCGTTCGATCAGAGAGACACTGAACGCACGCCAGGGATTCGTTAACTACTTTTTCTGTTCGCTTTCATCATTAGACAGATGCAAAGCAGGTTCAGCGTGATGTTATCAGACCGTCCTAACCATCAGAAGAGTTAGAGGAACGCGACTCGATATGTTGTGACAGTAAATTAACAGATTCAGTCCAACACATCAAAGCTCAGATCCATTACAAGACTTTTTCTGTTCTGTCTATCAGGCTAATAGCGTAAATAGTGGTAAAGGAAAACAGTGCACCTCTCCTGAAAGCAGACTGTATTTATTTACCACAAATTTGAGTGGAATAAATGAGCGTGTTCAGTGCGCGAGACTTTTGAACAAACAGCCATGAGGTAGTGTCTGACGCGGCAGAATAAACATGTGTTTGCGTCGAGCTTCGAGGAGCCAGCGTGTGTGTGTGTGTGTGTGAGTCTGTGTGTGTGTGTGTGTGTGTGTGTCTCACAGGCCGTTTTATTGACTAAAGAATATTCTGATATCCAGCTCACACGAGCTCTGTTCTGACAGACGTTAGTCAGGAAAGCGCAATATTTAATATTTGACAGGAATGAAAATGAGGCTGTGAGGGACTGAAGTACAGCGCTTTCAATGGATTGTGCTGTTGTTTAACAACATACCAATCGTTTAGCTGATGAAAACAACTTTCAGTAGACAAAAACTCCATAAAGCAGTTCTGAAAGTTGTGAAACTGACACAATCTATGACCTTCATACAGTGCGTGCCATTGAAAAGACTGCAAGTCTGTCCCTTTTCATCCATATTAAATTCAATATGGCGTCTAACCTGACTAAGGTCTATAAACGACTCATTTGGAAAGATCTACATAGACAGCGCAGGCTTTCTGTGATAGTTTTCAGTACTGATTGAAATGCATTTGTCTGGTCGTATTTGTTGTCATGCCCCGATCAACACAAAGAGCTGCAGTGTTTGTTGGGATCAGGGTTCGAATCTCCCACACTTTCCTCTCCGATCTCTGCTGTCCTATCACAAATAAAAGGCCAGTTCTTTCATTCTTTTCCAGCTCTTTGCAGTTCTGGGATGGCCTCTGAAAATGATGCCTCCTAATAATTTGGCCAGAGGAAAGTGTGTTTGAGCTCGATGGTGCTTTCCTCGAGGAGCGTCTGATGGTGAATCAAAACGCTCTCAGCTTTAGGACCAGAGCTGTTGACTCAAGCTGCCAGTAATGTCTCTGAGGAATCCTGTTTTGACTGGATCTACAGAGCAGAAGGGAGATTTTGGTTGTAGGTAATAATTTCTTGAGACTGCTCATTAAGTGTCACAGGATGATTCACATCAGTGAGGTGTAATCACAGGCTTAGTTCATGCTTTGCCGTCTTATTCGTGCCACATTTATTTAAGTATTTATCTGTCAAACTAGCAGTCATTCCTCTTTGACCGAATTCTTGTGGAGAAGATTAATTGTGACGTATAATCGAACAGAGCTCTCGATATCAGAGTATGAGAATAACTTCATTTATCTTTCAGGAATGGATGAATAGAGTAACAGATATCATACCGACGGAAACGGTGCACAAACATGACGGTTCGGTACGGACCTCGGTTTGACGTCACGGTTCAGTATGGTTTTGGTACAGCAGGGGAAAAACTAAACATAAAATTGCTTTTTTAAAATTATTAAACAGTGGTTCACTGAACAAATTGCTCTTTCTTTAAATAAATTCAACTATAAATAAAATGTTCTTATGTATAAAAATCTACCTCAGCTTATGCTCGAGCACTTTTACATTACTATAATGTTACAATTAACAACAGAGGCCAAACTTACATTTATTTTTACATATAATAATCAACACTCAACTTAAAAAAATGTATGCAAACGTGTAAATTGCACATAATGAAGTTTTTAAATTAACTTCTAAAAATGTCTATTTGTTGTTGAAATATATTTATTTACACAGTGGCTGTCATAACTTGTTTCATAACAGATTTATTTAAACATACATTAAATAATTAAGACGTCACTAACAGGTAAAGTAAAATATAATGAGTATATAGTCTAATATTTCTTGAAATGCTCTTGATTTCTCCAGTGAACTAACGAGCTGCGGATGCTGATGACTTGCCTGAGGTAAATGAAATGCTACAGGTCATTTTCTTTCGATGTCTTTCTGTGTTTGAAACACTGATTGAGTGATTACATGAGGCATGAGATGTTCATTCATGTTTATTTCACGTTAAAACTAGTAGTACGTGAGCAAACAAAGAATTAAAGATGGAACGAGCGAAAGAACCAGGAAAAGAGCAGCATGTCCTGCATTTTAGACTCTCGATCCCAACAGGTTTCTTAACTAGCTTAACCAGGCATGGCTATGTTGATCAGCCACTCATACCAGCACTAACCAGTAGTGTGTGAGACACTGAGGACTCATTGAGGATGAGTGAGAAAGGATAAAGATAAACTTCGTCTTGATCATTAACTCAGATGCGTTATTGTATTTCGCACTTGGAAACAATAACAGACAGTGGAAGTGAAAAGCGTGCGTGATGCTATAATATGTTATTTAGCTTGTCTTTAGCTGTCGTGATGCTAGCGTGTCCTGAGACCCGTGATCTGAAGAATCGCTCATGTCTGGAGTTCAAGCAGCGCAGGCTTTAGAAACAACGGCGTATCGCTGGAACGCAGGCTTTCATCGGCATGTCTTGAGCGAATGATCTTTAAAGACTCCCTCACAACACGCATGCAGTGGCACTGCCGTTTATTAACCATTGGCCAGTCGTCATCGCCTGCATGAAGGCTGTGAAGTGAAAAGCAAAGACGTGTGATTCCAGGAAGGCGATTGCTCAACAGGCCAATGTTTACAGAAGAAACACAAAATAACTAATACGGTCACATTCTGCTGGCCTGACATAAGGCCCGTTTCACATTCGCGCTCCGCCAATTGGTGCGCTTCCATCCTGGTCCCTAGGCAACCATTGATAATAATGAAATGTCAGGCTTCATTGATTCCAGACACAAGAGCCTTGGGCCGAAAGTGAAATAAAGAATTCATTTCAAACCGGAAGAGTTGGGTGAACCTTTGTTCAGTGCATTTCTATAAAGATCGGGGCCAAATTCAGAACTGAAGAATCGGCTCCCTTTCATTCGTAAGTGTGAATGTGAATCGACTTGAAATGACAAGAAGAAGAATTTTACAATTCAAAGATTTGAATTAATTTGTCCAACACAAGCGTTGCTTTGCAAGTAATATACATAATTACGTGATTTATCCCTGATATACAGACTCAAGTATACTGAAAGTAGAGCAGTTACACGTACAGCAGTTATAGGAACGTATTTGAACTTAAAGTTTCCTTAAATTCAAATGTGAAGTATAATTTTGTGTCCTGTTTGTGTCCTCATATTTAAAACTGAAGGGCACACAACCATGATTGCTAAGCATGTTTCATTCACACACACACACACACGTTTCCATGTTTTATGGGTTCATTCAATAGGCATAATGGTTTTTCTACTGTACAAACTGTATTTTCTAACCCTTCCCCAACCCTACACCTAAACCTAACCCTTACAGGAAACTCCATTTAGTATGTTTTTTAAGTGTCCTCATAAATCTCCTTCAAATTGTAATACTTCTGTCATACCCATGTCATTATACAAATTTGTGTCTTCATAAACCGCATAAACACACGCACACACACACACACACACTTACACACACACACTCTCTCACATACACACACACACACACACACACACACACATCAGGTGAGTCTCGTCGTCTCTGCGCATCAGACGTTCTCAAAGAATCCGTGTCGTTCCCGTGGGATTTCCCTGCCTCCGTTCCTCCAGCCGCTGAGACCTACAGAATCAAACAGTGAAACTTTTCACAGTATGGCAGAGGCAGTGACTCACAGGGACTTAACTAGTATTTGTGATGCTTAATTCATTTTGACAGTTGGAAATGTTAAAGCCTCGGGGCTTTGCACACAGTCATGGCTAAGTAGGTTAAATAGAACAGAAGCTACAGGGATCGATTTCAGACTGTGTGTCTTCAGCTAAGACTGGCCATGCATTTCTGATTCATGTAAACACAGATAAACACATCGAATCAGGAAATCTGGGGTGTCAGTGTATCACACACACTGAATTATTATATTTGGCTTATTTTGTATTTAATCCTATGCTTTACTGTGTGAGTGTGTGTTGATGGATGCGATGCATCTTCATTCAGTCTCATGGACTCATGAGGTTGTTCATGTGTCTGTATTTTAATGGCACACTGACTGTAAATCTGCACATAATGTCATGTATGCGACACCTCGTGTGATGTGACCCGTGTAATGGACCGCAGTACGGCTCTTTAATGAGGCTGGAACAAACTCTGGCTGTTCAATGTGGGTCAAAGACAACATTTCACGATTCATTAAAATAGGATCTCGTCACACAGTATGAGATTGTTCACATGTGGCATCATCTCAGTCAATCCTACAGAATCTAACAGAGACACTAGTGAGACTGCTGTCTAGATAGGGAGCACACTAGATTTTAGGAATAGTGTTCACCCTCAGGATCATCTGAGATCAGAATGAGTTTGTTTCTTCATCAGGTTTGTAGAAATGTAGCACTGCATGCACTTTTTGTCCATCTTTATATTTTCCAAAATGCAAACACAAACACAATTTTAATTTATTTTTAATTTGTCTGTTCAAATTATTCAATGTCAATAATGGTTTTCTTTTTCTTTGCAGGCAAGGCAAGGCAAGTTTATTTATATAGCACACTTCATACACAACGGTAATTCAAAGTGCTTTACTTAAAAGGAATTAAAATAATCATAAAAATAACCAGCTTTAACACTTGTTCTTGTGTTGAATGCAGAGACATCAGGCTAAACCTCTAGAATAAGATCTGAGATCAGTGAAGGAGACCATTATCAGTCAACACTGACTGAGATCCTTTAATGTGTTAAGAACTAACATTATATGTTACATCATATGTTACATTAACATACCACTTTATGTTACAAACGAGGGGTACATTTGATCAGTTCATTAATCACATTCTGCTTCATGTGCGACATACAACAAAACAAAATGACGAGCAGAATTCCTGAACTTCAGTGAAAATGAAATGTGTTGCATTCAGTATATCATTGCCTGCCTCTCTCTCTCTGACATCACAGAGGTGAGTAAATACAGACGGAATATTAATTATTTTAATCGCAGCAAACGAGACTGTAGTCTTCATTTGAGGACAAGTCGTCTCTTGAGTTCAGGTGTGTGTGTGTTTGTAATGTAGAAACATTATCAATCATCATTTGTCATTTTTCTGATAAAGATCTGGTTTCTTTCAGTCACTTATTTATCATCCTCACAATCATTTACTCATAGTCAGAGTTTCAGACATCACAATCTGAGAGCGTTTACGTGTGTTCTGTCTTTCTGTGAAGATGAGTAGTGATGGATTACTAAAGTGAAAAGCCATCGTTATTTTCCTGTATTTCTGACTGATTGTTTCTTCTTTCATGTAATGAGGATACTGATGAACGTAAATCATGCGGATGAGTGTGTGAGATATCAGAGCTGTCGGGTTCATACGTGTGCTCTAAACCAGAATCAGCATAAAACACCTGAAGAGAGTTTGACAGGCTCCTCTTTTGTAGTTCTTTCTCAGCTAACGAGGGTTCGAGTCATTAACCGTGGCGTCACTGCGAGCGTTCCTCGTGTGTTTGACTGGTTGAACTCTTCATGAACTTGTGACCGTCTGTGAATCACAGTGACACGATGTGCGAACGCTCGTGAGGAAAACAGCTGATTGTGAGGAGATTTCTCATTAAATCATGTGCATTGTATTCTCTGATTATTATACAGTACTGTACTAGGATTCCTCAGTGAAGATGGTCACATCTAAACTCTGTCTCCATGCTCTCTATGAACCTTTCACTCGTGCGGCCGGCTCTGTAGAGATATGAAACAGATTACGGCTCACATTTGCCTACACTGAAAGGGTTAAGAGTGTTATTAGCTGTATTTAACTGAACACACACACGGTGTATGAATCATGCTGTTGGTGAGTGAGCGTGAGAAGCTCAGGACAGCAGAGGAGACGTGGTGAGCTCCTGATGAAGAGTGTGTGTGTGTGTGCGTGCGTGTGTGTGTGTGTGTGTGTGTGAGACACAGAGCCGCTGAACGCTGAAGCTTCACTGACGCTTGTGTTTCACTCAAAGCACACTTGTGGTCAGAGACGGCCAGGTAAGAGAGCATGTTTCCTGCTGCGTGCGTCGCATTAACCCTGCGCTGAGCGTTTGGTGCGTCAGTGCGTCATCATGTGCGTTTCTACTACTATACTGATCAGTGTTGGAGAGTAACTAGTTACATGTAACGGAAATACGTAATAAAAATAAATGTCACTGTAATCTGTTACAGTTACTGAGAAATGTGTAATTAAATTAGCTACTTATGAAAATGTTAATGATTACAAAGGGAGTTACATCTGAATATTTTCACACACATACTGTACAGATTTGATTGATTTCTTTCCCAAATTGCATCAACTGCTCTAAAATATGAGACAGCAATGTTTCAGGAGTTTAGGACTCAGAATAGGACACATGCTTATTTGATAACTGTTTTATTAACTATTTGGATTTATGTACTTTATATGCTTTATTTTTTAAGATCAACTGTTTTTTCCAAGCCATTGTTAGATGTATTCTGTCATAGCTATGCAAGGTTTTGATTTCAAAAACACAGCTTTTAAACTATTTCTTATTGTTTTAAATCTGTATTTAACCTCAGAAATATCTCAAAGTGAAAAGAGGTGCTAAAGTCTGGTTTTGTGGTGGCTGTGCTTTAAAATTAAATGATTATAATCTTAATTCATGAGGGCCGTCAGCGGGTCATGACCTCCGCAGGCTTTCAGCAGCCGATTCTTGACATTCGATCGCTAGATTGAGCTCGAGCGAGATTTTCCAGCTTCACACACAGTTCTCTCTCCTGCTTTGCATTCAGCGGCTCGTCTGGGCGCAGGTCTGAAAAACACAAAAGTGGGTCAGAAGTGAATAATTTCTTAAGCCCAGCGAATGTCAGAAGACATGGAGGTTCTGAGGGCATTTTAATAAACGGCACCAATATTCAGCCCTGCGGACGGACAGACGGAGAGCGGCCCGGCGACTGCAGGCTCAGGCGTGTGATCGCAGCGCCGGAACGCAGACGTTTTAAGAAAACCCTCGCAGTGCACTCGTGTGCATTGAGGCTTTTAATGCTAAACAGACGCCCCACAAACACGACGCTCAGAGAAACACATCAGTCTATTAGAATCAGAGAAATCGAGTGTGTTGAGGAGAGCACTTAGATCAGAAGCACCCGCTGAACTGCATAGCAACACCTTGACAACCACCATAAAAATAAAAAAAATCAGAAATGAATTTCATGGCCATGCTGACGGTTGGAGTACATGAAGTGACTGATGGTTGTGTGATGTCATGGAAAGGTGAAAAGTGTCATTTCTGTGTCATTTAAGGCTGCGCAATTTTTCAGATTTTATTAATTTGAATATAATGTTTTGCACCCTTTTTTTTAAAACAAGGAATCGTGGTTTTAAGTAAAAATATTAGCAAACATTGAAGGAGAGTAACATATCGTAAACACATCCATCTAGTAATGCAATGGAAAAGTAGTTCAGAATATTTGATATTTGATGTTTCGTAATGCTGACAGACTGAAAGCTGCTGATGTTTTCATTTACTCTTACTGCTGTTATACTGTCTGTCATTTTAAGTTTTAATCGTTTTTGAGTTGACCTCTAAAATTGAATGCTAAGAAATATTTTCTAATTTTCCTTATTTTATATTATTTCTGAACATATAGGATGTTTAAGTACAATATTTGCCTTTATATTTCACGTATCTTTTCTGCAAAGATATTTAACAAGTTAATTTATTTTAAGTTTATAGTATGTTGAACTTCACGTGTGCTGCATGTTGGAATAGAGCTTTCTTTGACCAGATGTTTCTGCAGTTGATGCTGAAATGACAGACTTCAGTTTTAAACCATCTCAGATTGAGGAGGCTGAAACACACACACACACACACACACGTCTCTAATGCACTGGAGTTGATCTGGGACTGTCCTGGAGCGTTTACAACACACACGCCAGCACACGACTCATACAGTCAGGCTCGTCAGCTGTGTTTTTGTTTTGGGCGGCACAGCCATGGTAATGTCCTCTGAGAAGAGCGCATGAACGCTGCGCTTGGCACGACGCGATACTGTTGATTTTACGAGAGAATAAACACAAGCAGCTAGTGTGTGTGTGTGATTATGAGCCTCACACCCTCCACACGAGTTTCACCCAATGACGACAGTGACTTTGAAGTCATAATGATTGGAGGCCTTTATGTGTGTGTTTCATAAGAAAGCGTGTGTGTGTCGGTGGTGTGATTGTGGGACTGGGCAGGAGGCGAGTGTTCTGGCAGCGTCGAGGTTTTGTCATGAGTCTGGTGTTCCTCCCCCAGAGCTGCTGATGAGTCATGATGATCTTCACTCATTAGTGCTGTTCCCTACATACTGAACCTGAGAAAGAGAGCATGCGAATAGCCAGAATCCCTTCTGAGGTGAGAAATGAAGTAAACACACACACACACACAGCAGAAAGTTTCAGAAGTCTTGCTTCACTTTGCTGAGACGTACCTGCTTACAAGCTCTTTCACCACGTCAGAATTCCTGCTGTGTGATGAATGAGACGGACACATGCAGCAGCTGGAATCACGTACTAAACTCCGTCCTACAACAACAGCCAAAAATAAAGATTCTGTCATCATTTGCTCCCCCTCATGTTGGCCAAACCCGTATGACTTTCATTCTTCAGTGTTGTTGAGCAGAACATTCACGCTGCTCTGTTACATAACACTTCATATTGATAGTCCACTTTAGAAATTGTTTAAACTATACTAACTGCACTCTATTACTAACTAAATCTGCTTAACATCTGCTGGCACTGTATTTTGATGGACATTCTATTGACTATAAGTAATGTACATGTCAACTTATTCTTCTAACCCTAGCCCTAACCTAACAGTCTACTAATACTCTAAGAATTAGGTGACATGTAGTTGTAAATTAATATTAGTTGACATGTAGTTGTAAAGTAATGAGATAGTTGACGTAGTTGTAATTAATGAGATCTAATTGACATGTAGCTGTAAACTATAGTTAGTTGACAGTTGCAAATTAATGAGAGTAAGTTGGCGTGGTTGTTGTCACACCTTGTCTCTGTTTGGACTTTGTTTGCACCGTTTTCTCAGTGTAGTTTGTTGTCATGGTCACTGATTTGAGTTCATTATGTTCAGCTGTGTCTTGTTAATTATCCTCGTTTGCTGTGTGTATTTAAGTTCCTGTCTGGTCAGTTCTAGTTTTGTCAGGTATTGTTAATGTCTGTGTCTATGTCTATGTGTGTCACTAGCCTCCCCCTATGTGGATTTACCTTTATTGTGTGGATTAATTAAAGGCTGATAAACCTTCTTTATCATTGTCTGCGTGTTCATCGGCACTAGCTAAACGTGACAGTTGCAAAGTAATGAGTTAGTTGACATGTAGTTTTAAATTAATGAAAGTTAGTTGCCATGTAGTTGTACATTTATGGTAGCTGCCATGTAGTTGTACGTTTTGTCACCTGTACGTTCCATTTTGGTTTAGTTTTCTGTATTTCCGTTCTCCTGCCTTTTTTGTCTCCATGGTTTTTGATTAAGTGGGTCCACACCTGTTTCAGTTTTCCCTGATTACGTTCCCTGTGTTTATGAGCCCTGTGTTTTCCTCAGTTGCCTTGTCTTGTGTTGATGTTGTTTGGTGGTAGTGTTCTCCAGTGTTTCCTTTGGAATTACCAATTAAAGACTCTATTTTGGATTACCCCTTCGCCGTGTTATTTTTCCCTACCTACCCATGACAAATTTATGTTAGTTGACATGTAGTTGTAAATTCATGATCGTTAGCTGACATGTAGTTATGAATTTGTTAGTTGACATGTAATTGTAAATTTATGTTAGTTGACCTGTAGTTGTAAATTCATGATAGTTAGCTGACATGTAGTTATGAATTTGTTAGTTGACATGTAATTGTAAATTTATGTTAGTTGACCTGTAGTTGTAAATTCATGATAGTTAG
>NW_015654505.1:109084-116973 GCF_001515625.1 Sinocyclocheilus rhinocerous
TATGTTCTGTTGACTCGGTTACAGCTATAATAGTGATGCCTTTGTCCATATAAGGGATTTCCTGGAGGGTCATGAGTTCTCTACTTCTGTGACTGGATATGTGGATTTTCTGTGCGAGGGCGCCCTCTGGTTATTATATAATAAGTATTGGTTCAGGCACCGGAACCGTTTTAAAAGTATCGATTTGGCACCGGTATTGGAAAAAAAATAAACGATACCCAACCCTAATCTTGAGGCTCGTCTGCTAGTTTGCTTGTGGCCCTCTGTGAACCCCGGACCCCTGCCTGAGATCCACAGAGAGATCGTGTGTGTGTGTGTGTGTGTGTGTGTGTGTCGCTCTAATGATATTTCGACAGACCTTCATGTTCATCTCCTCATGAGGGCCGTCAGCGGGTCATGACCTCCGCAGGCTTTCAGCAGCCGATTCTTGACATTCGATCGCTAGATTGAGCTCGAGCGAGATTTTCCAGCTTCACACACAGTTCTCTCTCCTGCTTTGCATTCAGCGGCTCGTCTGGGCGCAGGTCTGAAAAACACAAAAGTGGGTCAGAAGTGAATAATTTCTTAAGCCCAGCGAATGTCAGAAGACATGGAGGTTCTGAGGGCATTTTAATAAACGGCACCAATATTCAGCCCTGCGGACGGACAGACGGAGAGCGGCCCGGCGACTGCAGGCTCAGGCGTGTGATCGCAGCGCCGGAACGCAGACGTTTTAAGAAAACCCTCGCAGTGCACTCGTGTGCATTGAGGCTTTTAATGCTAAACAGACGCCCCACAAACACGACGCTCAGAGAAACACATCAGTCTATTAGAATCAGAGAAATCGAGTGTGTTGAGGAGAGCACTTAGATCAGAAGCACCCGCTGAACTGCATAGCAACACCTTGACAACCACCATAAAAATAAAAAAAATCAGAAATGAATTTCATGGCCATGCTGACGGTTGGAGTACATGAAGTGACTGATGGTTGTGTGATGTCATGGAAAGGTGAAAAGTGTCATTTCTGTGTCATTTAAGGCTGCGCAATTTTTCAGATTTTATTAATTTGAATATAATGTTTTGCACCCTTTTTTTTAAAACAAGGAATCGTGGTTTTAAGTAAAAATATTAGCAAACATTGAAGGAGAGTAACATATCGTAAACACATCCATCTAGTAATGCAATGGAAAAGTAGTTCAGAATATTTGATATTTGATGTTTCGTAATGCTGACAGACTGAAAGCTGCTGATGTTTTCATTTACTCTTACTGCTGTTATACTGTCTGTCATTTTAAGTTTTAATCGTTTTTGAGTTGACCTCTAAAATTGAATGCTAAGAAATATTTTCTAATTTTCCTTATTTTATATTATTTC
The DNA here is from genome assembly GCF_001515625.1 of Sinocyclocheilus rhinocerous. NCBI lineage: Eukaryota > Metazoa > Chordata > Actinopteri > Cypriniformes > Cyprinidae > Sinocyclocheilus > Sinocyclocheilus rhinocerous. The sequence continues at coordinate 110,438 of NW_015654505.1, forward strand.
TGAACATATAGGATGTTTAAGTACAATATTTGCCTTTATATTTCACGTATCTTTTCTGCAAAGATATTTAACAAGTTAATTTATTTTAAGTTTATAGTATGTTGAACTTCACGTGTGCTGCATGTTGGAATAGAGCTTTCTTTGACCAGATGTTTCTGCAGTTGCATTGTGATGCTGAAACGACAGACTTCAGTTTTAAACCATCTCAGATTGAGGAGGCTGAAACACACACACACACACACACACACACGTCTCTAATGCACTGGAGTTGATCTGGGACTGTCCTGGAGCGTTTACAACACACACGCCAGCACACGACTCATACAGTCAGGCTCGTCAGCTGTGTTTTTGTTTTGGGCGGCACAGCCATGGTAATGTCCTCTGAGAAGAGCGCATGAACGCTGCGCTTGGCACGACGCGATACTGTTGATTTTACGAGAGAATAAACACAAGCGGCGAGTGTGTGTGTGATTATGAGCCTCACACCCTCCACACGAGTTTCACCCAATGACGACAGTGACTTTGAAGTCATAATGATTGGAGGCCTTTATGTGTGTGTTTCATAAGAAAGCGTGTGTGTGTCGGTGGTGTGATTGTGGGACTGGGCAGGAGGCGAGTGTTCTGGCAGCGTCGAGGTTTTGTCATGAGTCTGGTGTTCCTCCCCCAGAGCTGCTGATGAGTCATGATGATCTTCACTCATTAGTGCTGTTCCCTACATACTGAACCTGAGAAAGAGCGCAAGAGAATAGCCAGAATCCCTTCTGAGGTGAGAAATGAAGTAAACACACACACACACACAGCAGAAAGTTTCGAAAGTCTTGCTTCACTTTGCTGAGACGGACCTGCTTACAAGCTCTTTCACCACGTCAGAATTCCTGCTGTGTGATGAATGAGACGGACACATGCAGCAGCTGGAATCACGTACTAAACTCCGTCCTACAACAACAGCCAAAAATAGAGATTCTGCCATCATTTGCTCCCCCTCATGTTGGTCAAAACGGTATGATTTTAATTTTTCAGTGTCGTTGAGCAGAACATTCACGCTGCTCTGTTACATAACACTTCATATTGATAGTCCACTTTAGAAATTGTTTAAACTATACTAACTGCACTCTACTACTAACTAAATCTGCTTAACATCTGCTGGCACTGTATTTTGATGGACATTCTATTGACTATAAGTAATGTACATGTCAACTTATTCTTCTAACCCTAGCCCTAACCTAACAGTCTACTAATACTCTAAGAATTAGGTGACATGTAGTTGTAAATTAATATTAGTTGACATGTAGTTGTAAAGTAATGAGATAGTTGACGTAGTTGTAATTAATGAGATCTAATTGACATGTAGCTGTAAACTATAGTTAGTTGACAGTTGCAAATTAATGAGAGTAAGTTGGCGTGGTTGTTGTCACACCTTGTCTCTGTTTGGACTTTGTTTGCACCGTTTTCTCTGTCAGTGTAGTTGTCATGGTCACTGATTTGAGTTCATTATGTTCAGCTGTGTCTTGTTAATTATCCTCGTTTGCTGTGTGTATTTAAGTTCCTGTCTGGTCAGTTCTAGTTTTGTCAGGTATTGTTAATGTCTGTGTCTATGTCTATGTGTGTCACTAGCCTCCCTCTATGTGGATTTACCTTTATTGTGTGGATTAATTAAAGGCTGATAAACCTTCTTTATCATTGTCTGCGTGTTCATCGGCACTAGCTAAACGTGACAGTTGCAAAGTAATGAGTTAGTTGACATGTAGTTTTAAATTAATGAAAGTTAGTTGCCATGTAGTTGTACATTTATGGTAGCTGCCATGTAGTTGTACGTTTTGTCACCTGTACGTTCCATTTTGGTTTAGTTTTCTGTATTTCCGTTCTCCTGCCTTTTTTGTCTCCATGGTTTTTGATTAAGTGGGTCCACACCTGTTTCAGTTTTCCCTGATTACGTTCCCTGTGTTTATGAGCCCTGTGTTTTCCTCAGTTGCCTTGTCTTGTGTTGATGTTGTTTGGTGGTAGTGTTCTCCAGTGTTTCCTTTGGAATTACCAATTAAAGACTCTATTTTGGATTACCCCTTCGCCGTGTTATTTTTCCCTACCTACCCATGACAAATTTATGTTAGTTGACATGTAGTTGTAAATTCATGATCGTTAGCTGACATGTAGTTATGAATTTGTTAGTTGACATGTAATTGTAAATTTATGTTAGTTGACCTGTAGTTGTAAATTCATGATAGTTAGATGACATGTAGTTATAAATTTGTTAGTTGACCTGTAGTTGTAAATTAATGTTAGTTGACGTAATTTTAGTTGACGTAGTTGTACATTTATGTTAGTTGATATGTAGTTGTAAATAATGATAGTTAGTTGACATGTAGCTGTAAATTAATGTTAGTTGACATGTAATTGTAAATTTATGTTAGTTGACCTGTAGTTGTAAATTAATGTTAGTTGACGTAATTTTAGTTGACCTAGTTGTACATTTATGTTAGTTGATATGTAGTTGTAAATAATGATAGTTAGTTGACATGTAGTTGTAAATTTATGTTAGTTGACCTGTAGTTGTAAATTAATGATAGTTAGCTGACATGTAGTTATGAATTTGTTAGTTAACATGTAGTTGTAAATTGATGTTAGTTGACGTAGTTGTAAATTTATGTTAGTTGATATGTAGTTGTAAATAATGATAGTTAGTTGACATGTAGTTGTAAATTTATGTTAGTTAACATGTAGTTGTAAATTGATGTTAGTTGACGTAGTTGTAAATTTATGTTAGTTGACATGTAGTTGTAAGTTAATGAGAGTTAATTGACATTATTCAATTAGCTGTAAATAATTAAGAGTTGACGTTGCAAAGTTACTTATAAGTAGTTTAATGTCTACACTGTAAAAAATGACCGTGGATTTAACGGTAAAAGACTGTAAGCACTTCCACATCATTCCGACACAGAATCACATAGAGAAGAGACAGAGAGATGGAAGACAAGAAAAGACGAGCGTCCATCAGGCTTTGTGTGATGACCCTGAACCTGTTCATACAGACATTTAGAGCTGCTCCGACGCTCCTTCACACACTCATTCTCTTGAAAGTATTTCTGGTCCAGATCCTCAGGATCTCCTCATCTCTTCAGAAGTTTCAAACCTTTAATACACAAATTCTTCAGAAGTTTAAACCTTTAATACACAAATTCATGTTAGTGAGCTGCTGGAAGAAAAAGAGAAAATACAAACAACTTAATTAACTGTTTCATTACATGCAGCAGCGTTTCTGTTCTTAAGAAACTGTTGGATGTTCAGTTGCGGTTTACGTGCCTGGAGAAGATGCACCGTTCTTTCTTTTGAGGCGATCTGAAAGGTTTTTTCCTCTTTAATTGAATGGCTCATGACCAGCAGTTAATGTCTTGCATATGCAGCACTGGCGTGGGTTTGGAGGCTGTAGTGACTATTACACATATGGAAAAGGTTACGTAAGATCGCAGTCACACCGCCTGCTCACGGGGAGAACGGCATGCTGCGGATACCAGCGCTAAGAACTCACAACATCTGACAAAGTTTGACTCATTTGACAAAACTAACCAGAAAATGATCATTACAGCCACATTAGACATCAGCAACAACTCAAACTAACTGTTTTAAGGTTAGCATGCATCCATTGTGAGTTTACAGTTTTTTCAGCTGCTTCCACACAAGATCTGTACTTGTCACACAGTTTCTGAAAGCTGTCACTCAAACAGCAGAAGCACACACCAACAAGAGGATACGGCTCACTCATTACTCAATGCAACACTATATATACTGCCGACTCTTTCTGACAAATAGCCAGTGAAACAGTGAAAAATGCAAGTGAAAAAATAAGGTGACTTTTGCTCACACATGCATAGTATTGTCCTTATCAACAAACTCTAGTTTTAAGTAAGAATTTGACTTCTCCCTCTCGCTGTAACCCTGAACAGATTCTTGTCCTTTTATAAACGTAAAACTGAACTTTGTTTGTGATCTTCAGTATGTGCTCTAAATATGACCATATTTCATAAGTTCAGTGTTATTGTGCAGTTTAGTGAAAGTGAGTTCAGTGGCTACAAAGAATGATTTATTGATGTGCTCTATAAATCATCGTAACATATGTTTTTCCATTATTTTAGCTCAGCAAACGAATTGAACCAATTTCAACTTCATCTTTATGTTATATGAGATTCACTTCGATTGTTTAAAGTCAGTTTGATATAATTAAAGTTGAAATGACTTGTACAGTTTGATTATACCTAAAAAGCCACTGAAGTTAGGTTTTTATTTGTGTAAGTCGGTGTAAATGTTCACAGCGCAGATGTTAGTAATCGATTGATGAGTTACTCACTGACCCAGTGATATTTGTTTTGTTTTACAGCAGTACAATCAGCTGGTTTTTAATTGCGCAATGTTTTTGTCATTTTAAACTATGTTTTAGAGATGAACTGTACCTACTATGAATGCTTAATCCGAATTGTTCAGAGTGAACTCTTAGGTGTTCTGCTCTTAATTATATAATGAAGAACTGAAGTCAAATTATTTACACTAGCAGTCAAAAGGTTTTGAACTGTAAGCTTTTTAATGGTTTTTAAAGAAGTCTCTTCTGCTCACCAAGCCTGCATTTATTTGACCAGAAATACAGCAAAAACAGTAACATTTTGAAATATTTTTACTAGAAGAGACTTCTTTAAAAACATTAAAAATCTTACTGTTCAAAGACTTTTGACTGGTAGTGTGTGTACATGAAAAAAGGCATTTTTAACATTTGAAATGAGTAAGTTAGGCTTTAGAGCTTTAAAGATGTTTTAACTGTACCTTACATGGATTTGGCTTGCTAAGTTAAGTTAAATTCTTCAATTCTGGCAATATCGAACTGACTTTAACTGAAAAACGGACTGTTTACTGTCATCCTCTTGTGTTATTGACACAGTAAATGCAGTAAAGCTGCTTTGACACAATCTGTATTGTTTAAAGTGTAATAGAAATAAAGCTGACATGACTACAGCTGGCACAAGTGTTCTTCTTTGTGAACTGACTGTAAGAAATATTGTATTGTAAAATATGCATAGATAATATTAATCATGATTTCTCTAGTAGGCAAATAAAATAAATGTCACATGAAAAAAGTATGTGTCTGTAAGGACTAGTTTTGTGTGTACTGTAAAATGTAAGAATCAGGTTGGGCCCTGTGTTATCATGAGCTTCAGGAACACATTCAGCTTCTGTGCATTTGAATTATAATTAACAACACTGTAACTGTAACAGACAGAGAGTTAATAGCCAGGCTTTAAACCCGTTCCTGTAGCGTCTGCGGTGTTTGTTTGTGACTCGATCTGTGGCTTCCGTCGCAGGCGTGAGAACATGAAAACACTTCTGATCTCGGCTCTAACGGCTCAGGATTGTTCTGGAGGTTCCTCTGCATTTTTAACGTGCCGGTCGAGTAATTAAAAGAGATTAAGAGAAATGTGGGAACACGTTTTACTGCAATCAGCACACAATGTCATGCTCACGCGCTAACGTGATTACCGTAATCCGATTTGTAATCTGCCTCCAAAAATGGCGTTGTTACAGAACCATCTTTGGGGGATTTTAAGATGTAAATCAGCTTGTACTACCTTCCATCTGTTTTACGATCATTTGGCCTTCTTTTGCCGATCCAGTGAAATGAACAGAGCTCCAGAGTTGCACAAAACGATGATAAAAGGCGGTTTGTGTTCGGTTTTGTATGGTCCAGCGGATGTGAATGCAGGAGCTCCAGCCGTTAGCGCACTAATTAACGGCTGTTTAGTGCAAACGATACGGCGTCCTCATCCTCTCCCATCCGTCCGCGCTTCTTCTGCCAGCCTTTATTTTCAGGCTGCTGTATGAAATTTGAATAAGCCTCTCATATAAATCCAAAAACATCAGTCTGGAGACGAGCGCGGACCGGATTAAACTCAACGTGATGAAGGCATCACTAATGTGACTGACACAAACAGACAGATGAACATTTCCTTCTTAATTTTTAGAATATCTTCACTTTATTTGAAGCTGCTCTGCTGAAAGACGTCAGACCGAATCCAAGCGCAGCGAGAAGGTCACGCTGGTTTCAGAGAGTCTATCTGAAGGCAGGCAGCGCTGTGATCGCTGTACTTGTTGTGATGTTGCTATAGTACTTCGACAAACAAGGCCACATGTGCTCCAGCGTTCAGAGGTTTGTTGGACGCCAGCTATAGCGCTGCTGATGCCAGATATTTATGTAAACCTCTGGAGATGCTAGAAAGACGCACACAAACTTCAGTGCATTTCTGTAACAATCTGAATAAAGCGTGTGTAATGAAAGTGAGCTGGGAATGAGGTGAGGAGTGGAGGAGATTTCAGCAATAACAAAAGACAATGAAGGACAGAAATCACAAGCTGACTCTTTACTTTAAGGAAAATGTTATTTTACTTTTTTGGAAAAAAAAAAGAAAGACATCTTTTAAACACATTTCTTGGAATATTGGCGGAGCAACATATATAAACATACATTCACACACACACACACACACACACACACACACACA
>NW_015654505.1:117153-134163 GCF_001515625.1 Sinocyclocheilus rhinocerous
CTCTCTCTCTCTCTCACACACACAAAAAATAGGCCTAATTCATTACATTTGGTTATCTCTGAATTGCAGACAAGTTCTTTAGAAACTATATCTATTGAATCCATATCTAGATATCTATAGATGCACCAAATGATTCACTGATTAACCTTTAAGATGAGTTAGATTAAATAGACAAATGTATTAAACTGAATGAGAAGACATGCAAATGAAAAGTTTGATAGTAAGAGCTTTATGAAAGACAGTTACTGTGAATGAAACATTTATTTAGATGAAACACTTATTTTGTGTAGTGAAAAGGATACTTTGTGATTGTGTGTATTGTACTAAGACAATTGAAAATACGCTGAAATGTTTGAAAAAACGGCACTTTTGATGATCTGTTGTGACATTAGTACTAAGAGTTTTGAAAATGTAACAGTTGCTTGTGAAAATAATACCAAAGCAAATAAAAAAAAAACTGTATAAAGCGCTTTGTACAATACAGATATAATGTAAACAGAAATGCAAGGGGGTAAAAATAATTTCTTTGTACAATGCGCAGTTTCTAAAGGTGAACAGATGATGTCTAAGTGTTTTCACACATGATCACTGTGTGTAGCTCATCAGTAAATGAGTGTGGCATTAAAATAGCAGTGTTTCCCAAATTAAACAAAAGAGCTGTTAGTTTTGAGTGATGTGTGTAATGTAGAGAACTGTGTTTAGAGTTTTGCAAACAGTTTGTTCTACAATATCAAACAGAGTTTAAAGCATGTAGTGTGCTTGTAGTTTTGCAGACTTGGTCTAAAGATTAGGAATATGAGTGAATGGTTCCACTAAGTATCACTTTAGTGTCTAAGCAGTTTTAAAAAACTGTAATTCCTGTTAGATGTGTGTGTGTTACATAGAGAAGTGTGTGTTGTGTTTTGCAAAAAGTGTTTTCTGAAACTGAAAACCGAGTCAAAGTCTGAGATTAGTGTATGGTTTTGTAGATTTGGTGTGTGTTTCTGCTGTTTGAGTGTCAGCTTTCAGAAACTGTGTGACTTTGTGTGTAAGCAGCTGAAAAAAAAACTGTTAAAAAACAGTCTCTTTATTTTTTATGATAAATATCTTGCAAGTTTATGAACTTATGACTATATTCATACTCTATGCTTTAGTATGTGTGCAAATGTTCATGAGAACATCTGATGATTATTACCTTCATAAACAGGCGTCAAGGAGCATAAGATCCCAGATGATCAATCGATATAAAACACAATCTGTGATGTTTCTAGCTGTGTATGATGGAGTCTCTGCTCCGGATCTCTGTCAGGAGTGTGAGCGACATGCTGGTTCTTCTGCCACCAGACGTCACGCTGCATTCAGGCCTGCGGTGCGATGGCTGTCCGGCTCAGGGACGCTGTGAGGAGGAGAATATTACAGAAAATCTGCGACACACTGTCAGGGCCTGACCTGTGATTGAGGAAAGAGTCGATCGCATGACGTAGCATTAGTGTTGTGAAGCTCTGCTGTATCTCTGTGACTCACCTGGATTCTGTCCACACCCTCAGAAAGCCCTGCGGTACATAAGATGCATTAAATGTGCAAGTTCTGAATGCATTTTACAATAACAAATAATGCTAAAATATCAACATACTCTAGTTACATTTAGGATGCTAAATGGTGAACTGCAAAAGATTAATTTGTATTACTTCTAGTTTAATGAAACGCATTTTGTTACTCAATTCAGTTTCCATTTAATTTTCAGTATTTATAGTTCGTTAATATGTGAAATGTATTAGAGGTAAGAGATCACTGACGTTTGAATGTCCTCTATTGATCAAATTCACTCAGTGAATTCAGAGCTTCCACACATGTTTCCTTTCTATTCTGTTCTATTCACATTGAAATGAATGTAAGTCTGGTGTGACGCAGCTTCTGTCAGATCGAGTAAACGAGTTTCACACAAACACACACGCATCGAACTAAACTCAGCAAACACCACAGGCAGAAACACACATCTGTACATTCATGTGAAGTAAATGCCAGATGCCTGTAACTGAAACATGTCTCGTAACAGCTTCATTCAGACGGTCAGAGCCCATGAAAACAACCAAAAACCGTCTCTTCCTCAGTATTTTTGATTTGTTTTCCAGTACAAATGTCTAAACATTCCTAAAGGGGTCATATGATGCGATTTCAAGTTTTTCTTTCTCTTTGGAGTGTTACAAGCTGATTGTGCATAGATAAGATCCCTGAAGTTGCAAAGACTAAAGTCTCAAAACCAAAGAGATATTCTTTATCAAAGTTAAGACTCTGCCACGCCCCCCTAAAACGGCTCGTTCTAACACGCCCCCACATATCTACCTCACTATGTGGAAATATTAGCATAATGCCGCCCAAATGTGCACGCAAAGAAAGAAAGCGTGGTTTCAGTAACCGCAGTTAGTGTTGAAACAGCCATGTCAGGGAGATGCTGTGTGTTTCTAGGCGAAAGCAAAAACACTTTATTTGGCCTTCCGAAAGTAGATGCATTTAGGAATCTTTAAGATCACTTACAACAGAACAGCAATGCATTCTATGGACGACCGTTTCGTGAACCTAGGAGAGGAGGTAATTCTGACTTTGCTATGACAATCTGGCACTTCTGAATCAGCTACTGTAAGTATGTTTTGCTATTAGTTTAAGTATTTGCTATTGACTGTTAAAATGCGGAGTTTTGCGCATCGTGTGAGTGTGTGTGTGTGTGTGCGCGCGAGCGAGCGAGAGAGAGAGAGAGAGAGCAGACACATCACAGTGGAGTCAGCTGTCTTAACCGTGGCTTGTGTACTGCAAACACATACCAGCTTCATCACTGTGTCTGTCACGCGACTCTGTTCCCCTTTCAGGCTTGAACTGATGGTAAAACTAATGACATTAATTACTGTCTTTACATTTATTTTGAAAGATGAAGCTCGCGATTATGGTAAGGGGCGTTACATTTCCGACGAGTGCTTGCGGTGTTCGGCCAATCACAATGCACTGGGTCAGCTGGCCAATCAGAGCAGACTGCGCTTGTCAGAAGGAGGGACTTTGTAGAAAACGAAGCGTTTGAGAGAGGCGGGGCATAGAGGACCTACAATAATGTACAGTATTTGAAAAATAATGTGTTTTTTGAACATTAAAGCATGTCAACATATTCTGTTACACCAAATACACAAAATAATGATCTTTAAAAAAGCATCATATAACCCTTTTAAAAAGGGCAAATATTAATTTGTATTACTTCTAGTTCAATGAAACGCATTTTGTTACTCAATTCAGTTTCCATTTAATTTTCAGTATTTATAGTTCGTTAATATGTGAAATGTATTAGAGGTAAGAGATCACTGACGTTTGAATGTCCTCTATTGATCAAATTCACTCAGTGAATTCAGAGCTTCCACACATGTTTCCTTTCTATTCTGTTCTATTCACATTGAAATGAATGTAAGTCTGGTGTGACGCAGCTTCTGTCAGATCGAGTAAACGAGTTTCACACAAACACACACGCATCGAACTAAACTCAGCAAACACCACAGGCAGAAACACACATCTGTACATTCATGTGAAGTAAATGCCAGATGCCTGTAACTGAAACATGTCTCGTAACAGCTTCATTCAGACGGTCAGAGCCCATGAAAACAACCAAAAACCGTCTCTTCCTCAGTATTTTTGATTTGTTTTCCAGTACAAATGTCTAAACATTCCTAAAGGGGTCATATGATGCGATTTCAAGTTTTTCTTTCTCTTTGGAGTGTTACAAGCTTTAAAGCATGTCAACATATGCTGTTACACCAAATACACAAAATAAATATCTTAAAAAAAGCATCATATGACCCCTTTAAATCAAGATACATTTACTGGAGATGCAAAATAACTTTAAAGAAGCTTTCTGAAAAATTTATCAAAATTAAGCGAGTTTTTGCTGGAAGCAAGAAAATGATCTGCCAGTGAGAAACTTCAATTAAACGGAAAACAAGATTATTTTTCTGACCCCACTTGCAGATAATTATTCTTGTTCTCACTTAATTTTGACATATTTTTCAAAATAACACAACTTAATATCTGATATCATTTTGCATCTCCAGTAAATGTATCTTGATTTAAGGATGTTTAGATATTTGTTCTGGAAAACAAGACAGTCTATAGTTTCAACTGAAGGAGAAAATCACCTTTTTTGCAGCGAATTTCAGCAATCCAGTTTTGTATTTTTTTATTTTTTTTATTTTATAAACAGTTTAATTATTGCAAATGATAGAGATGATCCGAGTGCTTAATGCAGAGGAATGTGAGAGCATCACTGGAGCTTCATGAACTAAACCTGATCCTCATGTTCTCCAGCAGCATCCGAGAGCAACATCAGTAACATCTGATGACAAACACACGCTCAGCCTTTTCCCTCAGGCTATACTCAATCTGAACCAGTAAAACTCTCATAACATGATCTCAACTGAATAATGACTGCTTACTCTGGTGTTGCAGAAATGAATTTTTTTTTGCATCATTGCATCACTATTGTCTTATCATTGTAAAGCTGCTGTGACACAATCTGTATTTTATAGAGTGCTATATAAATAAAGGTGACATGATAACTTTACATTTGTACATAACATATCTCAGAATTGTGCATCTGTAAATAGCATATCTGTACATCTGTTTGTATATTTATTTATTTATGTGTCTTATTATTATCTAAAATTAATATTATTATTGTGTTATATTCCATTTTATTGCCTAATTCCTATGTATGTCTGTACTTTCTTCTGCACTGGAAGTGTGTGTGTGTGTGTGTGTGTGTGTGTGCGTGCGTGCGTGCGTGTGTGTACTTTTAAAGACTTGTGTGTGTGTGTGTGTGTGAACGTCTTCTCACTGAAATCAACTGGATGTGAGGAGCAGCAGACCGAGCTCATGAGGATGCAGATGCTTCATAACATGTCTAAAATATTTTAAAAACTGCAACTTCATGCATTATTTTCCTGATTCATTTAAATCCACGAAAAATAGTCAAACATGTGATTCTAACCAGACTTGAGCAACTGATTCACAGCAGCTTCATGAAAACTCATTGAGCTCAAACACAAGGTCATGGGCTGGATTCTCAGGGAATGCTGAAGTCATAACATCTATACCTTGAATGCAAAGTCAATTTGGATGAAATGTCTTTTGAATGCAGTTAATGCAAAATCTTTACAGAGGCCATAGAGAAGCAGTTCATAACATGCATGAAACCTGCATTTCCTAACCCTAAGCCTAAAAGAAAATGTAAGTTTCTACATTATATTTAGTAGTAGCTTATCAGTGGTGACGATCTCAAGTTGATGTCCATATGGCAGAAATGTACGGTAAAAATCAAGCAACTTTTAAGCATCTGCTCAAGTTCTTTCTGTCAATTGTTTACTTATTTGTTACTGGACAATTTAAAAAACGTAAAACCCTTTAAGTTGAATTTTTTCTGTGTAATACTCTGTTCTGGGTGTTTTCCTCCAGTCTGATGTGAAACGAGTCTCTGTGATCTTCTGATCTTCTGGAGGCACAGGTTCCTCCTTCAGTGTGATTGTACAGCTGTGCATCTAATTCACTTTAGTGAAGCAGCAGCACACATGATCTGAGGAGTCACCGTGACTGATATTACACAGCAGTTCAGAGGAAATACTGTCAGACACAAACGCTGACTTCCAGGGGCTCGTGACAGGCTGACAGTGAAATTACACGAGAAGAGAGAAGGGACAGTGTGAATGTTCTGATGGCCGCCGCATTATCCAGCGTTTGAGAATAAACAGGCAGGACAGACGCTCATCATTTATGGCTTTAATACAAGCATCAGTGGCAGCATAAATGTGCTCTGAGCGATTCACAATCTCAGAATCCCCGGCGTGTCCCTGCTGTGCTTCTATTCTAGAAACGCTTTGTGCTTTTGCTGAAGCCCTTAAAGACAAATCCCTGCTGTCAAATGCTATCTTTGAAGGCCCAGAGCTTTGTGTTGCTGGTAGGCTTTTGATTATTATTTGCTCAGCAGAACGGAATATCATACGTGAGGCAGATTAATGGGTCGCATTACATCGATTTACTCCAACTAAGGTTAAAAAGTCTTCATAATTCTCACGCAATGCGATGAGATTCCATATTCAGTCACTGAAATATCTTCATTTAAGCTTAATAGAAAGAAACAGACTGACTGGAGAATTTCTGCACAAACTAACGCCGCTTCTTGTTCATTTCAAAGTGAATGTGGTGCAAATGTCAAAATGCATTAGTTTAGAAATCTTGTACTATGATAGAAGTGTTTTGAGCTCATAACATAGTATTGTGCACTAAACCACAAGAAAATAAGGCTTTATTAATCAACAATCTGCCTGTAATCATAATTTGTGTAAAAGAGAATAAAAGCTGTCTGTGTTTTCCTGCCACTGGTGTTCATTTCAGCTGGAAACGGCAGTGAATTGTATGAATAGGTATGTTTTTAATGCAGTCTGTGTTGGAAAGAAATGAACGAGGAGAGGCTGTTTTAGTCAATAACTGCAGGTGTCCTCTACTGTAGTTATTCAGAACTAAACTAAACCGCAAGATCTGGCTTTATAACGTTATATGTCCATTTCATAACATTATCTTACACACGTGAGTAATATATACACTTTATAGAAACATACCTCGTTTATTTCTGAGTCAGACCTCAAGCTTTTCTTCCACTGCATTCGGGAACGATGGATCTGGAGACACAGACAGAGAAAGGCTGAATTCATGATCTTTACTGATTTATTTGGTGCGTATTATAGACATAAATCAAATCAAATGGACATTAATTCAAAGGAGTTGACAGCTGCATTACAGATTGCTAACAGAAAGTAATGAACGACATGGTTTAAGGGGGCAACATCTTTTAGATAATTATCAGATGATAGAATTAGTAATACATAACTAATGAGGGTTTGATAAGAGTGACAAACTCTTAAAAATAAAGCTTCTTTGCTGTTATTTGTGGCTCCATGAAGAACCTTTAACATCAGTTTCAACAAAAGATTCTTTAGTTTATAGTGGTTCCTTTAGATGATGAAAACTGAATACTGAAAGGGTCTTTGAGAACCAAAAAAGGTGGCATCACTGCAAAAACACACATTTGAAACCTTAAAAACACATAAATGTACACTACATCTAACTAAAATAATAATAATACATTTTTAAAAAAGTCTTGAGCAGAGCGTCACCACCCTTAAGGAACAAAAATATATGGGAATAAACTGCAAAATTTAATATACATTTCCATATATTGGAAACTTATATTTTTCAATATACAGCAATGTATGCATTGGCAATATATGGCTATATACTGATACATACAAATATATTTAGATATGAAGACAAAGATAAATGGAATATTCATAACGTTTGATCCTTTATGGAGTATATATTGCACATGGATGCTGCCATACAAATATAAATGTACGTACACATATACACACAATCACGGAATGAGTTAAAGCATATCTCTAGTTCCCAGCATGCTTTGCTTCTCACTGTTAAAGCAGAGTAACCTTTTCTTTTAATGAAGTGTTATGTCATGATGTGTTTTTGCTCAGTATGAACAGATCTGTTAGTGTTTAATGCTGTATTACTTTAGGTATCTTTTAAAATATGAAATGTATATCATAAATGACTGTTAAACATATTTCCATATATATGTGTGTATATACTGCATGAGTAAATGTGTTCAATATATTTATACACATGCAGTACCATATCTTATCACATGTACATCTATATATTATAAAGTGTATTGCTGAATATCAAATGACATATATTGTGATATATAAATGAATATATTGTCACATATTTTTCACTTTCTGTAGTCTGTTACCTGAAGCAGTAAACCCATCAGAGATCACACATTAGTATGAACAGCAGAACAACAGATGAATAACGACTCTCAGTGCAGCAGAGAAGTCTTTCCAGTGACGTTCAGTGTTATTCACTTTAGCAAGCATCAGAATGAAGCAGCAGATTTGTCAGCGTGCTGCTGCTCATATTTCCCTGATGACGCCGATGGCTAATAAACCTCCAGCACTTGAACATGACAGATAAACACACATGTTGGGTTGACCTCTGTCTCCGGAGCTGGACAAACACACAGCCTGCCGTCAGACGAGCGCTTCACAGAGGGACACGATCAGCTCTCTCCCACTGTCTCGCTCTGTAATTCAAGCATGCAAAACCACAAGAGCCTCTTCAGTCTCGATCAGTTTTTACATACATAATAGAAAAAGCATGTAAAAAAAAAAAGTCTTACTAAATATTGCCATCATTTTTCAAATTGAGATGCCTGGTAGGAGCGTTTTCACTGGTTTTCTTTTATTTGTTGGTCTGTGCCACTGCTGTTTTATTTTTAACAGAAATAAACATTAATAAAACCAAGGAATAAATGCAAACTGTACATTGCCATTGAAAACTTTGGGGTAAGAGTTTTACTTTTTTTTTTTTTTTTTTTTAAATGTCTCCTCACTTTTGATCAATTTAATGGATAATTGATGAATAAAAGAGCATGAATCTGAGTTGGCTGCTGATGTTGCAACTCTAAACATGTTATTTCATCTTACTGGCTGTAATAAACAAAACATTTAGCCATATTGTATGTAAATTGTTATTTCACTAAATTATCATATTAAGTGCACATGAGTTTGCAGTAACTGAATATGTGCTAAACTGATTTTGTTGGAGTAAAGGCACAGATGATTAGGGCTGGTCTGATGGTCAGTGTTGGGTGTGTGACACATTAATGAGCCGCTCACACACACATTTAATACTGCAGGACCTTTAACTGATGCCATTAGCGGCTCATAGCGCTTTCACACAGACCTGCCCTTGAGACCGGCGTAATTACACCATCATGACGTCTGTGCTTTAATATCTGCTGCCATTACTCACACACAGACTGGATCATATCGCCGGGTGATAACGGGCTGGACGCTTTGAGTTTGGACACTTGATGTGTCTGAAAAACAAAGAAAGAACAGACTGAATGTTAATTTGACTGTTGTGTACGCGCTTAAAGAAACAGTTCACCAAAAAAATTAAAATATGTGTTCACCCTCAGTTCATCTGAGATCAGGATGAGTTTGTTTCTTCATCAGGTTTGTAGAAATGTAGCATTGCATCAGTGACCATACATCAATGGAAAGCTGAATTTTTTTCAGCTTTCAGATGATGTATACATCTCAATTTAAAAAAAAAATGGACTCCCTATGACTGGGTTTGTGCTCCAGGGTCACAAATGTGACTTGACTCCATCCACAATAATGGATGATGAATATCATCAAACAAACATCACTTGTAATATTTCAGCTCTTTGTAAATCACGACTTTAAACATTAAAGCGTCTCTGCATCGCCGCACGCAGCCGGAGCGTTCTGTGATAATGCGTTCCTGCAGGGCCGGACACAAAATAGCACAACATTCCCGGATTTAAAACTGAAGGTTAATGCACATAATGAGGCCTGTAGGGCTCGTGGTGTTTCCCGTCAGCGTGGAGCAGCGCAGGTGCGTCTGACCTTGAGCGGGAGCGCGTTCATGTCATGTTCTGTCCAAACCTGCAGAAACCGCTGGCTTCGGCCAAGCGTCGCCGGTGGATCTGAGCAGGTTCATCACGCCACGCCGCATCAGCAGACATGTCACGGCGCGACAGGCCTGAGGCGCTTCTCCATTAGCTGCGCTTTACATCATCTACGAGACACAGGACTGACCACTAACCCTCCACTGAGCATCTGATAACAGAGTCACGCTTTATTTCCATAGTCCACTTCACACATAGCTTCACAGCTAACAGGGAACGTTCTCTCTAAAGTTTGCTCAAATAAAAACATATAAATGTTAGGACAAAACATTCTTGAAGCAATGTGTATGGAACATTCTCATAACTTTATTAATATTTCACATACGTTTTCAAAATGTTGATAGGAAATCAGAACAACATTCTCGGAGCGTCCTCATGAGGTTGTTTGTATTTGAACATTCTAAGAAACCTTTTTATGACCTTTAAGTAATGTTCTAATCATGAGAAGAAAACTGGACATCTTAACATTCTTAGAATATTAAAAATAAACATAAAATAAACAAAAATAAAATGGTGACACTTTAGTATAGGGACCAGTTCTCATTAGTTGCTTGAGCATGTCTATTATTAACATATTGGCTGTTTATTAGTGCTTTATTTTTGTGTTTGTTTACTCTGCTTGACCATATTCTACATCTCTAACCCTACTCAACACCTAATCTTAACAACTACCTTACTAAGGATTAATAAGCAGCAAATTAGGAGTTTATTGAGGCAAAAGTCGCAGTTAATTGTTTGTTAATAGCGAGAATTGGACCTGTGTGAACAATAAAATTAGTAGACCGCTGTAAGAAACAAATTTAAATAAAGTTAGAATCACGACAAGAAAACTAGAGATTTTAAAGTTTTAGAAACACTCAGAAACATTGTTCCCACAACATTTTTATAACCTAAATGTGTTACCGGGTACATGTCAACTAACTCTTCTTATTAGAGTATTAGTAGACTGTTAGGTTAGGGTTAGTAGAATAAGTTGAAATGCACTTATAAGTGACTTATAGTCAGTTGAATGTCCATCAAAATAAAGTCTACTGATACTCTATTGACTGCTAGTTGACATGGAGCTGCACAGTTACTTATAGTTATTCAGAACAAAGTGTTAACCAGGTCTAATCTGACAGAACGAGAGTTCAGAGGAAGAACTGGTCACTGGATATGACAATCTTACCAGGTTACTCTGTAAAGGGCCACTTGCACCCAGAACGACAAAATATAGAGGAATTATATGAGTATAATGATGTACATCCAGCCGGTTGTTATCGCAGAGTAAAGCCTGACAGAGTAAAACACAGAGTAGACTGAAGTTGGGCTCAGGTTGTTGTGCTGTGGGATGCAATGTTTACCATATATTGATTTATTTGACCGCCTCAAATAACGTTAGATTTTTCAAAAGGCTTTGCCTTCATTGAATAAACATGAGCACTGCAGGTTTTCAAAATCTAAACATGGCACGGATGTTTTTATATCACTGAATAAGGAAACTGACCGTCATCAGAAATGTTTTGATGTCATTTTCCTTTCATCTGGCCTGTAATGTCTGATAAAGTACAGCCGTTACCAGGGAAACCGCTATCTCTGCCGCTACAACAGCGCCTCCTGCTGGCTGAGAATCAATCTGTATTTTCAATAAACCCGTCTGATTTAGCAGAAAACATATTTTGCTTGTTGCCAGAATAATCTACTCTAGAAGGACTTTGCTGTTGTTATTGACTCTTTGCAGAAGTTAAGTTTGGGCCACACAAGTGCGCATGCGCAGTAACGCTTGTTTATGTTGTTGCCGTTGAAACCGTCCATAAAACACGATTTTCTAAGTTACAAATTATTGGAGTCTGTTTTACAAGAAAATACAATTTCAGTCTTTCTACATCAAAATTTCACATTTGTTACTTGATGCTACTAGCAATTTCTGAGGGAAAATAGCTTCAGCACTTTTGTTTCTACAACAACATGTTCTCAGCGATGTAGTGGCACTAAACTCAGAGCTTTGTTCGAGTTGTTGTTGTTAGTTACTCAGTAGTAAGTGAACTAGACACAGATTCTGATTTCTTCCTGAAATAATCAGCACTTTTCCACTCACTAACTGTCATCCGAAGCGCACACATAAATACGACACCGACGGCGTGCGATCCTGATAAATATACACAGAATTACAGTAATTAAGTGTTCACACAAACATAATCTGTTCTGTCTGAAGCGAATGTTTGGGCAACTGTTGGGGAAAACATCTGATGTGTAACATTATATTAGATCCGTGCGTTACAGCAGGTCTTAATATAGAGGCCGTCTGTCTCATTAAACTTAATCTAATGATACAAGAAAAGAGGGAATCATTCGCTGCACTCGATTGAGCTGCTTTTGTAGATTTAATAATGAATACACTAAAGGGATTTTTACATTTGAGTATTTGTTTTTCTTAGTTGAATGCTTTTGTTTAGATGTTAACTGAAAAAGGCAATGCATTACTTGTTTCTTTCTTATATTTGTTCTACTGTTGTTGTTGTTGTTGTTTTAACAAAGATACAATAAAAATAGCTATTTCATGAATATTAATTTAGCAATTATTGTTAAGAAAAGAACTGGAGGAAAAGATGCAACGTTGCTCTGTGATTTTGCTTCGCAATCTTCAGAAAACTTTAACTCGATTTTTCTCAAAATTGACTTCAAACGTGTGTAGCTCAGTCATTTTTTTGTTCGATTCCAACAACTCATACATCAGGTCTTTTGAGAATGTGAGAATAACTCATTTTTGAAAATGTGCTCATTGTGACTCAGCACAGGTCACGTATGTTCATAACAGACGGATATGGAGCATCACTACCCGTTTTGTCCAGTTTAATCGAGGTTGCCGGAGCTCACGCTGGTCAGTAACTAGCTCCTCGTCTGGGAGCCTCGTTAGAGCAGCGTTGAGCAGGGCTGGATTCTGGAGGCGTTGCCGTGGCAACAGCGTGACGCATTTCCTGAAAGCATTCTTCAGATCAGTTCAGTTGTTTTGTTCTCATCTGATCGCGTCAGTGCAGTAATCTCAACCTGAACTCAAACCAAACAACTTTCTACCTGTCTTCTAACGTTTTGCCAGTAAAGTGTGTTTGTGCTTCTGTCTTTACGATAAATGACTCTTGATTTGATTATTTATCTAACACAAAGACATTCAGATGTTAAGTGTAACTAAAGGCTCTCACAGGAATCTGCAGGTCAGGAATTTGGTTGTTTTGAACTTTTCCTGGTGAATCAGCAGAAAGTTGTTCAGTTTGACCTCTGTTTCACATACACTTCACGTCCGGTTCGTCTGCGTCACCTGCAGAAGTAAATGAACACAGAGAAAGATCCTAGTCATTTGAACAGGATTCTGCACACATGTCCTTCTCTTTCTCTGTCCCGAGGACAGTTCCGGCTCTCGCTGTGGTGAACCTCACGTATTTCCTCACATACCTGACATGAACCAGCGACTGAGTCAGTGAAACGAGTCTCCGACCAGCTGCAGTCCATTACTGAGTCTCAGAACTCAAACACATATCAATGCCACTGACTACGATAAATAGAATATGTTTTTGTCATTCTGATTTCACCGTATGGAAAAGAGTAGTGTGAACATTCTGCTGAACATCTGACTTTGTGCTTCACTGAGGAAAGAGAGTCATATGGGTTTGAACTTCATGAACGGAGCAAATGATAACAGAACTGACACGTTCAGCTGACGACACACACACACACACACACACACACACTGATCTTGTTTTTCAGTCACCCATTGGGCTCATATGAAGGCAGCAGGTTTTTCCGTGTGTATGAGTGTTTGTCCACATCCTCGCTGTATTTTAGGAGAGGAGGATCTAAATGTCAGATAAAACGAGCCGGAGCTCAGTGTGGATGTCTCTCTCTCTCTCTCTCTCTCTCTGCGTCAGCGTTTGTTCAGCCCACCTATGATGAGTCAGTCTCCCACTCGCTGAACACAATCAGCCAATCAGAGAGCTCACTGCTGCCGCTGCTGCCGTCAGAGCCTTGGAGATCAGCACACTCACACACACTCACACAGACACACACACACACACTCACACACACACACACACACTCACACAGACACACACACACACACAGACACACGCACACACTCACACTCACACAGACACACACACACACACACACACAGTGTGTCTGTGTGTGTGAGTGTGTGTGTCTCGTTGGCTGTACCTGTCCTATGTACTCACGCGTGTAGCTGCTGTGTTTCTGTACTGAAGAACATCACCGTGCTGAAGTCTCACACCGATCTGCTCGTAACCAACATAACCAACACCTTCACCAGGTTAGAGCAACGACAAACCTTCATCCTCTTCAACTCATCAACATCATCTGTTAAAATCCAATCAAACACAAATGCTGTGATTTCCTCCCGCTCCTCGAGGGAGGTCTGCAGCAGAAGGTCGAGTCTTTCTGGAGAGCAGCTTCTCGCTGGTGGCACTGAGCTGTTTGAGGAGGCGCTTTTATTTCCACTCAGTGAACAAATTAACCCCAAACCGCTGCATGAATGCAGTTTAATGAAGATGAAAATCACTGTGGTGGAAATAAGAGAGTTCTGCAGAATCAAACGGGGTTAAAGGAGAGGAACGAGACGCTGAGTGAGATAAAGAGAAGGCAGACGAAACAGCTGGGAAACAAAGAGTTAATTAACTTAAAACAATAAAGCAGCCGCTGCAGAGCATGCTTAAGTTTACAGCAGTTGTAATTCTGCTTACTAATTTTTGCACATTATATTTGTTCAGACAAACTAATGTTTAAATCAACTCTTCTCAGTAAATACAGTAAGACTTAAGACAGTAAGCATTTGTCAAATAAACTACTTGATTAACTTCATTTTGGTTCATTTAAAATTAAAACTGTTTAGCGGCTGAACGTTAATTAAATTCAATAATTGAACAAACCAAACCAAAAGAAAGATCATGCAATTTTACAACATTTTACAATAAAACACACTGAATCTCCTGCATGTCTTCTGGTTGATAGTTTAGAGTGTTTTATCAGTCAAAGCTCTTTTCCTGGAGATATAGAGCGATGACTAGGGGCAGAAAATGTCTGGAAAGTTTCAGAAATGTTCCGCCCCGTTGCAACCATAGTAACTGACAGATCATTTTATGAGGGGCAGAAAATGTCTGGAGAGTTTCAGAAATGTTCCGCCCCGTTGCAACCATAGTAACTGACAGATCATTTTATGTCAGTATCTGCTGCACTGTTATAAAGATCTCATTGTTTTACGTTACAAGCGTCAGAATGTCATCATATAAATATCAGCATCTGCAGCAAATTCATGTTTTTGCTCAGTTTGAGTTTCTGAATAAAATTCAGCTGTTTTTTCCTCCATATTCTCACTATTAACCTGATGGATCACATATGATACAAAACATCAAAAACTTGTTTCAAACATCATCGACTGCACAAAAAACAAGAAAATGTTTGGCACATGAAATTAACCTAATAACACAACAATACTGTAACCTCAGTAATGAAGCCGTTTCACTTTCTCTGCTCCACAATTAGCAGCTGATCCAGTAACGAGTGTCTGTGGAAGAGACGTGATCCTGAGCTTCAGTGCAGATCTACAGGAAGCTGCTCAAAGCTCACTGATTCACTTCCTGCGGCCGCTCACAGACTTCCTTCCTGTTTCCTGGAAGTGTGTTTCGTGTGTTTGAGTCACTGTCTACCGCTTCGGCTCTGTTACACACACCGGGACGAGGGGCAGGGGCTCAAGTGGAAAAAAGGGCACTTCTCATATTTACTTTAATATTTTTCTAAACAAAATGTTAAATATATTAACACAACTCTGACTTACTTACCAATTGATTTTAATTCCCTCACATTCACCCAATTGTTTCAAGTTGTTTCATTTTCAACAGATGTCTAAATAATCAGTTCAGAGACCATGGTCTTCTTTAATTTTATCACAAGAACAGGCAACAACAACGGTGCCGCAATGTGCATGTTTTCTATGCTACTAGTTTCAAGTATATATTTAGTTATTTTGTTTATTCATCTGCAATGCCTTGTGTCAAATGTATGCAAATTAGCGCATTTTAATTACTTGTGAATGTCAATCATTATATCAAGGCGGGGCTCGGCAACAAGACGCACAATAGGTCAATATTCCTCATCTGCTCTGTCTGTCTAGGCTCAAGGCTTTGTAATTGTGTTCTCAAAACTTTATAATAATGTTCTGTCATAATACTTTAGATTTTTTGTTAGATTTTTTTTCATTTACATTTTAATTCTTCTTCATTACATTAAAATTTTAGCTGCAATTCTGCATCCTATTGACTTCACTTAAAATTCAGGAATTTTATCTAACACAACTAGACTGAAACAAATGAAGAAGCATCAGGGAAAGAAAGAAAGAAAGAAAGAACTGAAAATTTGAGTGTTTACTATTATCATTTTGCATTATTAACACACTATTTTCCTAATTAATGCTGTACAGTTGCTTTGACACAATCTGTATTGTTAAAAGCGCTATATAAATAAAGCTGACTTGACTTAGACAGGAAGTGATTGTTTGATTGACATGAGAGGAGACGAACAACAGTCAAGAGTGGTGTGGAAAACATTCATTTGAAACACTAAAGCAATCTCTGCAAATGTCTGTGTGGAAACTGAAGAGATGCGTGAAGATCCGCTGATATTTCAGACTCACAGTCTGCTGCTGAAAGCTGCCAAACACAATTACTAGTCCTTCCTCAAAATATTAACCTGCTACTTTTAAAAATGATTTCGTTTCCTGGCAGACCGACACAAACTTTTGCAACTTTAAACGAAACCAAGCCGTCTGCATTCATACAGTACAGCAGGATCGGTTGTGTGGGCGTTGGGTTGGGCGCCACACACACACACACACACACACACACACTCCTATAGAGCCCTACCCATAATGCTGTGCCAGACGGGCAGCAGGGCATGAGAAACAGCAGGTCTTGGGTGGGACCGGGATGATTCCACCTCTCCATTTACTGACCCAGAACATGAGAGGCAGACGCACAGACTTCTGGGAAACGCTGGCGTCAGTGCTTCTGGCTGCGGCTCGCTCCTCGTGTGTAAAGCAGTGAAGCAGAACGAACGCAACACACTGCGTGAAGAAGAGAAGAGATCAGTATAGAGAACAAATCAAACGCTAATCTAACCAGTGTCAAAGATCATCACTGACCATGGCAGATCCTAAAGTGTGTGTGTGTGTGTGTGTGTGTCTGTGTGTGTGAGTGTGTGTAAGTGTAAGTGTGTGTGTCTTTGAGTGTGTGGGACTGTGTGAGTGTGTGTGTGTGTGTGTATGTGTGTGTGGGCGCATCACTGATTTGTTGACTCCTCCCTCTTTTTGTGACAGGCATCAATGTATCTTGCTGCTAGTAAGATACAATCTTGTTTTTCACCTAATAAATATTGAAGTTGTGTTTTCTTGT
>NW_015654505.1:137105-137873 GCF_001515625.1 Sinocyclocheilus rhinocerous
TGTGTGAGAGAGTATGTGTGTGTGTGTGTGTGTGTGTGTGTGAGAGAGTATGTGTGTGAGAGAGTATGTGTGTGTGAGAGTATGTGTATGTGTGTGAGTATGCGCACTTATGTGAGTATAAGTCTTAAAACTTAGTCATCTAATTCTTCTTCTTCAAGACCGGCCATAACTTTTAAAGTCGGTTACATAAAAAGGTAAATTGGTCTCATTTGAATCCAGAAAGTAGCACTGATTACTCCTTGACTAAGTAGTTGGCCAGACGTTCTTAGACAGCGGCTGTGTTTGTGTCACCTGACTCAAGCTCAGATCACGCACCGGGTCAGATGTCACAGACATCATTTTACAGCATTCAGTCGTGTTTAATGGGTTTATCATGACAATCCAGATTACTGTTTACACTTTATTTTGATAGTCCACTCTATAGACATTCTACTAACTATAAGCAACTATTGCAGCAACATTTCAACTATAGCTGTTAGAGCATTAGTAGACTGTTAGGTTAGGGTTAGTAGAATAAGTTGACGTAATTATAAATTACTTATAGTCAGACATTATAGTCAGAATGTCTAAAGTGGACTAAAGAAATACTGTGTTCGAAGATTATTGGTTAAAGGCAGACACACTCACTCACACACACACACACACACACACACACACACACACACACATGTTTGTTTTTGTGAAAAGCGGGGACATCCCATAGGCGCAAGGGTTTTTATACTGTACAAACTGTATTTTCTATCGCCCTACACCTAAACCTACCCCTTA
>NW_015654505.1:138193-148193 GCF_001515625.1 Sinocyclocheilus rhinocerous
AATACCTATGACCCTTGTCATTATACAAATTTATGTCCTCATTTGTCACAAAAACGCGCACACACTCACACAGAGACACACACACAGACACACACACACACACACATTACAAACACTTATTACACATGAATAACACACACACATACACACACACACACACACATCACAAACACTCATTACACTCGTTGTCTTCTATCTTCTGTTTGTATTAACACAGCGTGAAGGTATACGCATTTAAAAATTAATCCGCTCGTTTCAAAATCTTCCCGGTCTACTGACATTTATGACATCCGCTTTGAACATTATTACTTCTCAGCAGCAAGGCTATAGAGCTTCTGCAAAAACAGAAGCTCAAAGACAGAGCTGTAAAGATGCTGCGCTCTTGTTTCTCAGGTACATTACACACTCGGAAATTAATTCACAATGCTTCTCAAATTGCAGTTCAGAGGCCAGCTGCATAAACACAGGCACTCTGTTAAGAATGATTAGCCAAGGTGTGCTCAGTCTTACTTTTCAGATTCGAATTAGATTAATCTACTGTTTTGTAACTGACTTTAAGAAGTTATGACCAGTCTTGAACTTTTTTTATGACTAGTCTTGAAGTCCTGAATTTAAACTGAGGCAGACAGGAACTAGAATTGAAATTCAAATGAAGTAGAATAAAAATAATTTATATATACTGTATATATAGATATATTAACTTTGAATGATAGCCTTGTTATAACATTTAAAGAAAGTTTTGTGGTTCTTTTCTTGGCCTTACAGACAAACAGACAGAGCAGTTTATATTTACATGCTGACGAACACTTCATTTCCCAGAATGCCACGAGCTGCTGGATTTCTCAGAAGAGCAGTTAAAGTTCACCTGTGGAACCACAGAATCTCAAGACCTGTCTGACTCAAACCAGCAATAAAACACAATAATAACTTTGTTTTTTAATTCAGCTGGCTCCAGCCAACACAGCATTATTTATACATGTAATTACTTAAAGGGGTCCTATTATGCTTTTTCACTTTTTCAACTTTAGTTAGTCTGTAATGTTGCTGTTTGAGCATAAAAAAGATCTGCAAATTTACAAAGCTCAAAGTCCACTTCAAAAGGAGATATTTTATTTAATAGAAATCACTTTTCAAAAACGACTCGTTTGGACTACAATGCATATTTTCTGGGATTTGTGATATCACTAGGGCTGGGTATCGAGTTCGATACTTTTTAGGCAGCGACCGAATTGCCTCGATACCATCGAGTGTCGAAAAACGTCTCGTCGTTCGGTACCAGACCAATCACAGCGCACGCTGGCCCAGCTGACCAATCACAGGACACACTGGCCCAGCTGACCAATCACAACACACACTGGCCCAGCTGAGCAATCACAGGACACACTGGCCCAGCTTATATAAGAGTAGCCTGGTCTTCTCTTGCTGTTCGAAGGAAAATGCTTTGGCACTTATTGATTTACAAAGAAATGCTGTTGTTGTTGTTTTTCCACTGCAAAAAATGCTTCTCTTACTTAGATTTTACTTATGTTACTTGTTTCAAGCAAAAACTCACTTAATATTGACTTGTTTTTTTCTGAAAACAATAATTTTTAGTTGCCTAGAAAATCCTTCTTGATTTAAGCATTTTTTTTATATTTAGGCTGGAAACAAAACAAAAAAATAAAAATTTTTTTGAAGAAAAGCATTTTTTTGCAGTGATGTTTGATTCAACAAAAAGTAGTTGGTAACTATTCATTGCGTTCCCGGTCTTATTATAATCTCTCTCTTCAAACAAATGTCTTTCAGTCATTTTAAAACACTTTTTAAACTTTTTAAAACACAATAGAAAACTATTTAATGATTTGCAAATGCTTCTAATGCTGTACTTTTATTGCTATTTTATTGTTATGCTGCACTGTTGGACACTGCTGTAAAAGAGATGTTTAATCTCAGTGAGGTTCTTTCCTGGTTAAATAAAGGCTTAAAAGAAATGAAGCTAAATGTTTTAGGTGATTAGGGGGGTTGTAGGCCTCTTATTTCCCCCGGTGAAATCCTGGAGCTCTTGATATTAGTGTCAGTGATCATGTTCTTCATGTTCTTCATGTTCTTCACACACGTATGTGCTGCACAGTGAGGCTCTCGAGCGTCTGCTGCCCCCTGCTGCTCACAGCGAGATCAGTCTGCTCTCATCCAGCTCCTCACTCAGGGTTTGCAGCAGGAACGTCTGCGGTTGATCTGAAAGCCTACTTCTGCGAGAAAATAAGAATAAAATCAAGTGCTAGTGCTGTGACAGCGAAACATGGCAGCGGCTGATTATATGATTATACTGGCATAAGAGGATTGTTGGGGTGTGTAATCACTCACACATCTGCCCTGGACACATTCCCACTGTTTAGTGCTGATCCACCTGCAGATAGTGTCCCTTCTACAACACATTTAGGTTACACTTTATTTTAAGATGTTCTTGTTACAGTAATTATACATGTAAGTACTGAGTAATATTAATGAATTACATGCATTATTAAGTGTTATTATAATAGTAAGTACATGTAACGTGTAACAAGGACACCTTAAAATAAAGTGTT
Source organism: Sinocyclocheilus rhinocerous (assembly GCF_001515625.1). Taxonomy (NCBI): domain Eukaryota; kingdom Metazoa; phylum Chordata; class Actinopteri; order Cypriniformes; family Cyprinidae; genus Sinocyclocheilus; species Sinocyclocheilus rhinocerous. The sequence goes on from NW_015654505.1 coordinate 140,758, forward strand.
ACACAGATCATCACTAGCTGTGAGGAATTATAATGCGCTTCTTTCAGTAAATCTACACTGACCTGCATCTGATCTCAGACCTGTCGCACTGCACTAACGTCCCGCTCCCGTCTGCTCAATAAAGGCAAAGAACACGCAGCACGCTGAATCATCAACAGTTTTCTGGGGCTGAACATGAGAAGGATAAATGAAGGGACTGTTTATGTTGATGCTGTTCCCCGGCTCTTCTTCTGCTTCAGGAACAGATTCAGAGAAGCTCAAAAACACTGAAAGTGATTAGGGATTTTTCATAATTAAACATTAAGGGGGAAATGAGCTCTGAAACACAGTGGAAATCAAGCCAAATGTTTTACTAAGTTCTGCTTCAGTTCTTCCGATACTCCCAAAATGCATTCTAGTCATTTTACCAAGCATGCAGGCCTTTTTAGTGCTTTATTTAATGTGTTATTCTGCTGTTCTCCAGCTGTTTATCTGCTTCTGTAACTCTTAATGTAACAAATGCAACACTTCAGAAAATCCATCAAAAACACAGATGAACTAAATTTCATTTTCTAGAATCTCTTTCTTTAATGCAGAAATCTGCCCTGTTTGAATGACATCATCTGAGCTTCGTCAAGAGAAAATGACAGACTGAAGACACTGGTGAGTGTGTGTGTGTGTGTGTGTGTGTGTGTCTGTGTGAGGTGTGTGTGTGTCTGTGTGAGGTGTGTGTGTGTCTGTGTGAGGTGTGTGTGTGTCTGTGTGAGGTGTGTGTGTGTCTGTGTGAGGTGTGTGTGTGTCTGTGTGAGGTGTGTGTGTGTCTGTGTGAGGTGTGTGTGTGTCTGTGTGAGGTGTGTGAGGTGTGTGTGTGTGTGTGTCTGTGTGAGGTGTGTGTGTGTCTGTGTGAGGTGTGTGAGGTGTGTGTGTGTGTGTGTCTGTGTGATCACAGACACACACAGACACAAACACAGTCAGCCGAGAGCTCTTCTAACCCAGCGGAAAATAAAGAGTACTTCAGTGCACTAACAATTACACACACTGCTGGCCAAAATAATCAGAACGCTAGTATTTCCAGCAGCTAGAAATGGTTTTAAGTCAGTTGTTTCTATCTTTTGCTGGAGTGTGTCAGGAGGAAATATCAGTTTACATTTTCAAACATTCATTGTGCCATTAACTGTAATAATCCCCAGTATGGGAAAACACTGGAAGTCAATGCGGACTGGAAAATATCTGGTTACCAGCGTTCTTCAAAATATCCTCCTCTGAAGAGAGAAACTAGGACTCGAGGGGGAGTAATGACAGTAAACGGGACACGTATTAATTTGTCATGCTAGTGATGTGTTTATGATGCAAGCGTCTCACGGAGCGCGGCTGTCCGGAGAAGCGGCGGTTGTAGTCGTGGATGTCTCTGAGGATCAGCGCGGGTTCGACCTGAGCCCCCCCCGTGTCACGGAAGAGCGGGAACAGCAGGGTCACCTGACAAACCAATAAAACACATACACACTCACTAACCCAGTGCTCATCATTATTTGTCTCACCGACGAAAACGAGACGATAACTAAATAAAAACCAGTTTGTAATGACAAAAACTAAAATGAACATATACTCTCATTTTCGTCAATGAATAAAAACGAGACGAAAATGTAAGGGAAGGACGATTTGGGAAGAAGATATCCAGTCCTGATCTCACCGCAGGACAATAAACACTCAATACACGCTACTAGTATCAGGTTTAATAGTTACAACTATAACCTTAACAATATTCTTCATTAACTGAAATAACTGAAATTAAAAATCTATAAAAAAGAAAGTAAATGTATAAAATTCATATAAAAAAAAACTTATTTAAATTTAGTTCACAAGCTTTAGCTTAACCTCATGTACTAAAATAACCAAAACAGAAATAAAAAAACAATGATGCATTACAATTTAACTAAACCCTTTAGATTTAGTCGACTAAAATTGTATGATATTTACTCGACTAAAACTAGACTAAAGCTAAAACAATTCATATGACTAAAACTCAATCTAAATAAGCACTGGTAACCGGCCACTGGTTGTGTGGTTATTTCTGATGAGTGCAGAAGTGTGAGTAACGCTCAGTGGACACGGCGCGCTTCAGAACAGGACAGATTTGTGTTTATTTTCACCGTTTGTCTGCAGATGGGGCAGCTGATGGAGCCCAGCCACGTCCCGTAGCGCCAGTACGCCACGATGCACGGCCCTGCGGTTAAACACAGAGAGACGTGATTACAGATCAGCAGATACGCTCATGTTTAACTGGACCTGAGCTCAGTCTCACCGCAGAACAGATGACCGCAGTTAGTCTCCACGGGCAGAAGAGCCTGCTGCAGACACACGGGACACGACATGTCCGAGTAATACTGAGGCCTGGGCTCTGACAGCTGATCAACACAGGAGCACGTGTTTCAATGCAGCTTCCCTCAAAACCATCATCTTAATGCTTATACTTAAGCTCTGCGAAACGTTCATATTAATACATGTTCTATTCCGGACTCCTAAATAAGGCATGTTTCACAAACCTGCAGCTGCTCTCGGACCACACGCACCTGCTCCTGATGCTCCGGGTGAATCCTCTGCTCATTCCTGAGACCAGAACACAGTGCACTGCGTCAGTACACTCCATCACACTCCAGAGAGCATGCTTCATATGTTTCACTACTGATGCAGGACACTATATTACCATTTTCTAGCGAATAAACTGTGATAATGTGAGAAACGTTGAAGGTGTCTGAATAAACGTTGGTGTCGATGGAGCGTGAGGTCAGAGGTCAGGGTCTCACCTGCAGAGCAGTGTTGCCAGACCCAGCAGAAAGGTGACGCTGAGCCCCAGCACCAGAAGCACAGGGTCGCTCACTCCTTCAATCAGAGAGTCCTCATCTGGAGCCAAACACACGCTTGCTTCCATCACACCTGCTCATATCCTCCAGACAGAGACTCACACACACCTGTCCTGCACTCATCAGAAACACACCAAACTCATCACAGGTGACATCTATACTGTGACACAAGACTTCTGCTTCAAATAAATGCTGTTCTTTTGAACTTTCTGTTCATCTGTGAATCCTGAAAAATAACATGTATCAGTTTCCACAAAAATATTGTGCAGTACGACTGTGTTCAACATTGATAATAATCAGAAATGTTTCTTGAGCAGCAAATCAGCATATTAGAATGATTTCTGAAGATCATGTGACACTGAAGACTGGAGTAATGATGCTGAAAATACAGCTGCGCATCACAGAAATACATTACAGTTTAACAGAGATTCACATAGAAAACAGCTGTTTTACATTCTAATAATATTTCATAATATCACTACTTTTGACTTACAGATCTCATACTTCTGAATATTAGCCTACATGTCTGATGATCTAATAAGAGTCACAGCAACACATGTCTGATAATAACAGAATAACATTACATTTAAATGTCTGATGAGCTGATAATAATAACATTACACATCTGATAATCTATGAGAACAATAACCTTATATACCGATCGTCTGTCACACGGGCGGACAATATAAGCCTGATTATATATGAGAATAAATATATTATATGAAAATAAACACACAACATAGTGATTCACAGGAAACAGCTGCACACACACACACACACTCTCTCTCTCTCTCACACTCACACACAATCACACACACTCTCTCTCTCTCTCTCACACACACACACACACACTCTCTCTCTCTCTCTCTCTCACACTCACACACTCACTCACACACACACACACACTCTCTCTCTCTCTCTCTCTCACACTCACACACTCACTCACACACACACACACACTCTCTCTCTCTCTCTCTCTCACACTCACACACTCACTCACACACACACACACACTCTCTCTCTCTCTCTCTCTCACACTCACACACTCACTCACACACACACACACACTCTCTCTCTCTCTCTCTCTCACACTCACACACTCACTCACACACACACACACACTCTCTCTCTCTCTCTCTCTCACACTCACACACTCACTCACACACACACACACACTCTCTCTCTCTCTCTCTCTCACACTCACACACTCACTCACACACACACACACACTCTCTCTCTCTCTCTCTCTCACACTCACACACTCACTCACACACACACACACACTCTCTCTCTCTCTCTCTCTCACACTCACACACTCACTCACACACACACACACACTCTCTCTCTCTCTCTCTCTCACACTCACACACTCACTCACACACACACACACACTCTCTCTCTCTCTCTCTCTCACACTCACACACTCACTCACACACACACACACACTCTCTCTCTCTCTCTCTCTCACACTCACACACTCACTCACACACACACACACACTCTCTCTCTCTCTCTCTCTCACACTCACACACTCACTCACACACACACACACACTCTCTCTCTCTCTCTCTCTCACACTCACACACTCACTCACACACACACACACACTCTCTCTCTCTCTCTCTCTCACACTCACACACTCACTCACACACACACACACACTCTCTCTCTCTCTCTCTCTCACACTCACACACTCACTCACACACACACACACACTCTCTCTCTCTCTCTCTCTCACACTCACACACTCACTCACACACACACACACACTCTCTCTCTCTCTCTCTCTCACACTCACACACTCACTCACACACACACACACACTCTCTCTCTCTCTCTCTCTCACACTCACACACTCACTCACACACACACACACACTCTCTCTCTCTCTCTCTCTCACACTCACACACTCACTCACACACACACACACACTCTCTCTCTCTCTCTCTCTCACACTCACACACAATCACACACACTCTCTCTCTCTCTCTCACACACACACACACACACTCTCTCTCACACTCTCACACTCTCTCTCTCTCTCACACTCACACACTCACTCACACACACACACACACTCTCTCTCTCTCTCTCTCTCTCTCTCTCTCTCTCTCTCTCTCTCTCTCTCTCTCTCTCTCTCTCTCTCTCTCTCTCTCTCTCTCTCTCTCTCTCTCTCTCTCTCTCTCTCTCTCTCTCTCTCTCTCTCTCTCTCTCTCTCTCTCTCTCTCTCTCTCTCTCTCTCTCTCTCTCTCTCTCTCTCTCTCTCTCTCTCTCTCTCTCTCTCTCTCTCTCTCTCTCTCTCTCTCTCTCTCTCTCTCTCTCTCTCTCTCTCTCTCTCTCTCTCTCTCTCTCTCTCTCTCTCTCTCTCTCTCTCTCTCTCTCTCTCTCTCTCTCTCTCTCTCTCTCTCTCTCTCTCTCTCTCTCTCTCTCTCTCTCTCTCTCTCTCTCTCTCTCTCTCTCTCTCTCTCTCTCTCTCTCTCTCTCTCTCTCTCTCTCTCTCTCTCTCTCTCTCTCTCTCTCTCTCTCTCTCTCTCTCTCTCTCTCTCTCTCTCTCTCTCTCTCTCTCTCTCTCTCTCTCTCTCTCTCTCTCTCTCTCTCTCTCTCTCTCTCTCTCTCTCTCTCTCTCTCTCTCTCTCTCTCTCTCTCTCTCTCTCTCTCTCTCTCTCTCTCTCTCTCTCTCTCTCTCTCTCTCTCTCTCTCTCTCTCTCTCTCTCTCTCTCTCTCTCTCTCTCTCTCTCTCTCTCTCTCTCTCTCTCTCTCTCTCTCTCTCTCTCTCTCTCTCTCTCTCTCTCTCTCTCTCTCTCTCTCTCTCTCTCTCTCTCTCTCTCTCTCTCTCTCTCTCTCTCTCTCTCTCTCTCTCTCTCTCTCTCTCTCTCTCTCTCTCTCTCTCTCTCTCTCTCTCTCTCTCTCTCTCTCTCTCTCTCTCTCTCTCTCTCTCTCTCTCTCTCTCTCTCTCTCTCTCTCTCTCTCTCTCTCTCTCTCTCTCTCTCTCTCTCTCTCTCTCTCTCTCTCTCTCTCTCTCTCTCTCTCTCTCTCTCTCTCTCTCTCTCTCTCTCTCTCTCTCTCTCTCTCTCTCTCTCTCTCTCTCTCTCTCTCTCTCTCTCTCTCTCTCTCTCTCTCTCTCTCTCTCTCTCTCTCTCTCTCTCTCTCTCTCTCTCTCTCTCTCTCTCTCTCTCTCTCTCTCTCTCTCTCTCTCTCTCTCTCTCTCTCTCTCTCTCTCTCTCTCTCTCTCTCTCTCTCTCTCTCTCTCTCTCTCTCTCTCTCTCTCTCTCTCTCTCTCTCTCTCTCTCTCTCTCTCTCTCTCTCTCTCTCTCTCTCTCTCTCTCTCTCTCTCTCTCTCTCTCTCTCTCTCTCTCTCTCTCTCTCTCTCTCTCTCTCTCTCTCTCTCTCTCTCTCTCTCTCTCTCTCTCTCTCTCTCTCTCTCTCTCTCTCTCTCTCTCTCTCTCTCTCTCTCTCTCTCTCTCTCTCTCTCTCTCTCTCTCTCTCTCTCTCTCTCTCTCTCTCTCTCTCTCTCTCTCTCTCTCTCTCTCTCTCTCTCTCTCTCTCTCTCTCTCTCTCTCTCTCTCTCTCTCTCTCTCTCTCTCTCTCTCTCTCTCTCTCTCTCTCTCTCTCTCTCTCTCTCTCTCTCTCTCTCTCTCTCTCTCTCTCTCTCTCTCTCTCTCTCTCTCTCTCTCTCTCTCTCTCTCTCTCTCTCTCTCTCTCTCTCTCTCTCTCTCTCTCTCTCTCTCTCTCTCTCTCTCTCTCTCTCTCTCTCTCTCTCTCTCTCTCTCTCTCTCTCTCTCTCTCTCTCTCTCTCTCTCTCTCTCTCTCTCTCTCTCTCTCTCTCTCTCTCTCTCTCTCTCTCTCTCTCTCTCTCTCTCTCTCTCTCTCTCTCTCTCTCTCTCTCTCTCTCTCTCTCTCTCTCTCTCTCTCTCTCTCTCTCTCTCTCTCTCTCTCTCTCTCTCTCTCTCTCTCTCTCTCTCTCTCTCTCTCTCTCTCTCTCTCTCTCTCTCTCTCTCTCTCTCTCTCTCTCTCTCTCTCTCTCTCTCTCTCTCTCTCTCTCTCTCTCTCTCTCTCTCTCTCTCTCTCTCTCTCTCTCTCTCTCTCTCTCTCTCTCTCTCTCTCTCTCTCTCTCTCTCTCTCTCTCTCTCTCTCTCTCTCTCTCTCTCTCTCTCTCTCTCTCTCTCTCTCTCTCTCTCTCTCTCTCTCTCTCTCTCTCTCTCTCTCTCTCTCTCTCTCTCTCTCTCTCTCTCTCTCTCTCTCTCTCTCTCTCTCTCTCTCTCTCTCTCTCTCTCTCTCTCTCTCTCTCTCTCTCTCTCTCTCTCTCTCTCTCTCTCTCTCTCTCTCTCTCTCTCTCTCTCTCTCTCTCTCTCTCTCTCTCTCTCTCTCTCTCTCTCTCTCTCTCTCTCTCTCTCTCTCTCTCTCTCTCTCTCTCTCTCTCTCTCTCTCTCTCTCTCTCTCTCTCTCTCTCTCTCTCTCTCTCTCTCTCTCTCTCTCTCTCTCTCTCTCTCTCTCTCTCTCTCTCTCTCTCTCTCTCTCTCTCTCTCTCTCTCTCTCTCTCTCTCTCTCTCTCTCTCTCTCTCTCTCTCTCTCTCTCTCTCTCTCTCTCTCTCTCTC